>NC_143414.1:13347348-13650378 GCF_059467195.1 Physcomitrium patens | reverse complement strand
GCAGGGGATTGTAAACAAAAGCGAGCGGCATAGGGAGACCTTAGCGATCTGACAGGAGAGGGCGACGCACGTAATATTAGAGTGTGTTATCCCAAATCCGCAAGGCTGGAAAGGAGTAGGGGGTCGTTGGACTATTGAGCTGGGTGATGGTTGCACAGGCGAGTGAGGAGGCGAGGGGATCGCGAGCAAGCAGGCAGGCTGGCTCATAATGACAACGCCGGGATACTTGCGCTCTGATTGATGACTGCTCTATAAATTCTTATAATTGCTGATCATTTGCCACATGGTTGATTACAACCCTTCACTATCCAGTATTGTCGCTCACACTCGAGTCTCCCAATTTGGGTGCCTCCAATTCGCACCAATGCCTTGAATTCATGAACACACTTTGCACTCAAAGAGGTAATGAAATGAATAACCAAAATATTAACCAGAAAACAAACAAAACAACCAATGGAAAGCGGAAACAAGATCGTCAACGAGAAAGAAGAATAAATAGGAGAGAAAAGTAAAGAAAAGAGAAGAAAAGAAAAAGAACAATATCGACAAAAATATTATATGAGTTAATCAGTGACTTGAAAACAAACATCGAACTGCAGAAATCCTACAGTTGGATCGCTAGGTAGTTTGTTTCGGAGATTGAGAATCTTGTATCGGTGCTTGACCCTGCCGAAGGCTGATGCTTTATTCGATCACAACAGAGTTGGGCTTAGCTATAATTTGCATGCAACCGAGGCATCTTACTAAGTCTGACAATCGCACAATGGTGGTCTTCGGAAAATTACCTCTCGGGGCCACTGTTGGTTATCATAAAAAGCCTTGGAAGCCAAAATTCAAAATCTCAATCATAACTCCCTCCTCGTTTGATGCAGTAAACCTGGAAGGAGGATAAACCAGGCTTCGGACTGTCGCATCGATACCTGCTCGATTATTTCGTGCCTTGCGATCTTATTGTCGTTCACAGATGCACCATCTTCTCTGCTCATGAAAGTTAACGTGAAGCCTGTATCATTGCATGTCCTTCAGGCTCTCGGCAGTGAACGATGAGACCTCGGGAAAAGTCCTGTAGTAATCCAATTCGCTATTCCAAACCAAGCGCTGGTGCCGCTCTGCTGATGCTATGGTTCCCTGCATAGACGCTAACAAAATAACATAAAAAAATAATGAAATAATAAAATAATAAAAAACTCTTCTTACCCTCGACCGGTTTCTCAGTTGACTCTACTTGTCAGACGCTTACTGTGCCTACAAGTTCAATCCAACGGTATGTGCCACGGATGCAGCCATAAAATAAAAATAAAAAAATTCATTGCATCGCAGGTTTGTAGAGCAGCACCAAGCTGAGGTGTGTCTACCTGTCATGTATAATTTCAGCTTCTCATCAACCATCCCTCTCCCTACAGCATGCCTGAGTTTTAGTCCAGCCACATAAAAAGCTGGCCAGGATTAAAAAAAAAAAAAAAAAAAAAAAAAAAACCCTCGAGTTCAAACTCAGACGAAGGTCGTGGCACTCTGCGAGGCCCATGGAACTTTCGTTATGATGTTATTAGAAAATCTAATCCCGAAATTACTTTTCTTATGTCCTAAGTTAGAAAAGAGTATTGCCCTCGCACTGAAGGAGGAGCAGTTTCTTTCATCTGATGTGAGGACTGTCTTGTCTAATCGCTTCATATCTACTCACAGATAAAACTCCTTTGGGGTTGGAATCCGAAGATACAAGTGGCATATTTTCACTAAAATAGTCCAATTGTTACAGGTGCGGAACCGCGAAGTTTCTTGACAAGCCGCAACTTTTCCTAACTGCGAGGAATTCGCAGCTTCAGTTCTCGTGGGCGTGTGACCCCAGTGGAAGTAACCTGCCGTAATCACAATGGTCGGAAGTTAATTGAGGCTTTTGTGACAAGATGTGAACCCTCACAGGCGACTTTCGTCGCTGAACATGATAAATAAGTGTGCCAATCCTCGGTGCTGTTTATGGTTCAGCTAGTTGAATCGTTTCTTTTTGCCCCACTCCCACATGAAACAGCCAACTTCCGAAAAACTACTTCCAGTCAATACCGCAGAAGCTTGCCTCGCTATTCATGAGACCTGACCCCAATTTGCACCTGGAGACAAGAAAAAATTAGAACATGAAACAACAAACCACACCTTCGGTGACTGGTCATGTTCCACCCTCGTTTGGAACTCCCGTCTTTAATACCCGGCAGGGTTCACACGAGACCCAATTTTGCTTCCACCGTTTTCTATGGCATGCCATGCTCCAATACTAGAGTGTAGTCTAGCTCCCACCGTGGCACCAAATTACTGACACTGGACGCTAAGGGACTTCAATGTAAACATACGTGAGGGAGAAGCGTTGGCACGGGATGGCAATCCCTCACCCCCAAGCTAATATTGTCAGATCAACACTAATTCCTGCATACGTGTTAGTTGCTATAAGGTGCCGGAGCATTAAAGATGGTTGCTAAGAATGCGATGCCTGGGATTTGGCTCTCACCAACTAAGTGCCAATGGAAGCAAACCCTAGCGCTGCCCTCACGTGGGGGTATGGCGTGGGGGCCTTCGTAGAGGCTCTCATTGCAACCCCTCGTTGTGCCTTGGTAATTGTTGTCCATCATAATACATTCCGATTTGGGGTTCACATGTGACTCCGAAGTTTCTGTTCTTCGGGATATAGCCCCTCCCTTCACCGAGCCCATTAAGTGATCCCATTTATTTCATGTTTCAATTTTTTGATGCGCTCTAACGAATGTTGGCTTTCGTTATCCATTAGGGATGTTTCTAGATGAATCGTTTTCTTACAACATAATGTTTCTTGAGTTTGGTTCAGTCTGTAGCCTTTCAAAAGCTGGGGCATTGTTTCATATGATATACAGTAATCCTATGCACATACAATTGTTGTACATGTGCTACAAATGACATATGACATTAGCAAAAAAGGAAATGAATTGATGGAAGAAGTTTTTGAACACTAGAAATAAGATATATGTGGCTATTGTTTTGTCTCTAAAGAATGTAACAAGGTGTTTAATGTGGGAAAAATTCATTTTTGAAAATGGATATGTGCACCGTGACAAGTACAAAGGCAACATGGGAAGAACTCCAATCACTCAATGTATTGCATCCTTCATTTCTTTCCTTTTTTTTCATTTTGGATGCCTATATTAATCTCCAATCTTCATTTTCCATAATCAGGAACAAAGGACATTACAAATGAAGGCAACCCATTGACATTCTTTGTAACTAAACAGATTCCCTAAACTTGATTCACTCAATCTACTACACTCCTTTTATGCCCCTCAATGTATGCCAATACATTTGTGTAGTGATTTATTCCCAGTTAAAGAAATCCCATTTTTTCATGTGGAATGCCACACAAAGTCCTTGTTCAAATATATACATATTGTCGAAAAAACTATCAGAAGTTCCATATGTGTGTTCACACTGCACACAAAACCTGATACCTCTACAAATTAAGAGTCTAGCTGGGGAACTAGGAGGCTAAGGTTTGAGCTTGTAGAAATAGTGTTGAGGAACCTACAATAAGCTTATTGACTTGTATTCTCCTCTCTAAAGTGAAACCATGGCATCATCAGATTGTCTCCAGCTGTTCTATTGTCACACCAAAAGTGTTTGAGAATTTGACCTAAAATTAATTCTCATGGGAAGAAAAAACAAAAGACATTATTTGCCTCTAGGCTTTTTTCCTTTTGAAAAGCTCTGGGCATTCACACCCATGTGTCAAAATTTGTTGACCAAGAGAAAAAGAACATCACTTTTTCAAGCATTAAAATGATCTAAGGTACTAAATAACTTGGGCCAAAAATTAAGAACATAAAATCATCTTTTGTGAAATGAAGATCAAAAGCAATTTATTTCCTATACAATGCTTTTGTAATGTATATGTATGTATATATTCACACACAACATCAAGCATGATGTTAACATAATTTTTTTTGAAAGGTATTATAGAATAGATAGATAAATTTTGTGGTAAGTTACTGGTTGGTTATTGACAACCTTAAAAATTAGACTGATGGTTAGGCAGTTTAGTTGGTAATAGTAGGTTGTTAGTAGAATAAATGGTTAAGAATTCAAAGAATCATAACCTTTGGAATCCGTTAGCCGACGGATCATCTTTTTGGTAGGATAAATAGATTGAAGAAAGTAAGCCGAGGGCCAGACTGTGAGAGTCATAAGCCGGGGTAAGCTTGATGCTACCTCTTTATTTTTTTTTTTATTTGCTTATGAAGAATTATGATTGAGAGAAGTATTATTGAATTGATAATCCTAGAATGGATTATGGATTGAATTAAAATGGAAGTAGTAAGCCTCGATGTTTTGTAGTTTGATAATTGATTTTAGATAGCCAGAGTATAGTCAATTGTGATACTAACACATCCAATTCATATAACCAATCTTTCCCTGTGTTCAAACCCACTTCTATTAGTTCAATTGCTTTACTCTACTAAAATTTGAATGCAACGAGAACAACATTTTGGCGCCGCTGTCGTATTACGTGCTTCCTGCTAAAGAACGCACCGGGCGTTTGGCTGTAGAAGGTAGTATGGAGATTCGCCAATAGTCAAGCAGTCTATCAATTTTTGACTGCTCGATTATAAACGACTGCAAGAATACACCGTAAATCTATACGGATGCCCTTCGACTGCTTGTCGAAGTCCTTTTTGCCCTAGCCGGTAGGTCTCTAGACGTTACAGAGAACCCCGAACAATCCAATCTGCTAATCTCTGATACTGCTTTGTACTTACAATCTTGTATCCACTGACTGTCTTATTAGATTAACCCAATAAATTTCATTCACTCCACATATTCAATCCTATAGACACTCTTTTAATCCTTCAATCACAGACGTAACTCGATTTCACAAAACAGTCAAGAGTGATCACACCCACTTCATTAAAAATCCCGATTCACCATTACAACACTGACTTCAGCAACGATTGCCTCAGTCTTTCCAAAACTCTATGAAGAAGAAAAATCCAATTCTCCGTCTTTTCTTCCCCAACCTGAAGCATGAAGCTCTTCTCTAATCCTTCTCAAAAACTTTTTCTTAAAACTATTCCCCTCCCTAACCTTATCCTCTGAATTTCTTCAATCTTCCGTCTTAGATCCGGAATTGGCTCCCACCGTCAAGCTTGGATCCAAAATTGGCTCTCGTCGTCAGAGCTTTCTCCTCCGTTTTTATCTTTAAGAAATCCATTTCCTGAAAACAACGTTCTTTGAAACGGCACAGAGAATAGGACAGCCTGAAACAGAATCGAACTCCATAATCGGGACCACATTGAGTCGCCCGATCAATTCAAGTCTCATATTGGATAAGAGTCCAGTAGTAAGACCCAAATTTTTCCGTAATTGGAACAAATTGGTCCTTCACGTTAGATTAGCTGAGGCCCGTAGACCTGGATTTTCCCGTAATTAGACTGCATTGGGTTGCTCGATCAGTACAAGTCTCATATTGAGTAAGAGGATCCGGATTGGATTCTCGAAATTAGATCCAATTGGCTCTTCGAACCAAGCTCACCCGTCGCGTGAATTGGTCCTTTTCCTTCCTGGTGACTCCCGTTATTGGAATCGAACGGAGCATTTCAGTATGCCCCGGCTGACTGTAACAGAGTGACTGAACCTGACCACTCAGTATTTGTACTAGAGTTGGTTGTTGCTCCCAATATTCGAGATAACTGAATATTAATAAAAGTCCCCTTTCTTTATATTTTCAAGGTATACTCGTGTTACAATACGACATCCACCCCCTCTGAACCTGTGCATCCTCCGGTATGCACCAATTTATCCAATTGTTGTTTGATTCAGAATATATCCTCTACGTCTTTGTCCAGTTTGTCTTCGTCACCTTCATTATCTAAATCACTTTCATCTTCTTGCTGTGGAATCTCTATACCTTCATTAAGGTCTTCCATATTCATCTTTGCGTGTCTTCGTTTAAATGTTTTTACTCGCTTCTCTGCAATTGGTATTTTCAATTTTGTACCATCTAACTTCCGTAACAAGTAAGTCGCATTATCATGAACTGTTGTTACCACATATGGTCCAAACCAACATTTTGAAATTTTTTGCAAAGTACTATGTTGATTATCCAGACTATTGTCATAAACAAGTACCCTGTCACCTTCTTCGATTGCTTTTGGTCTCAATCGATGTTGCTTATCGAATCGCGCCTTGTTTTGTAACCTAGCTCTTTTTAACCTTTCCAATGCTATCTGGACATCTTCCGTTCTTTGCTCCAATTGTCGAATCCTAATAGCCAGAAGTTCTTCTCTTGTCAATCCATCTTCCCATGGTAGCATACTCCAAGTAAGTACCTTTTCTTCAATCGGCATAATTGGTTTTTGACCTGTCATAAGTTCTACTCGCATATATCCTGTCACCGAACTATGTGTTGTTCGATCAGCCCATAATGCAAATGACAAAAGCCGTGGCCACTCTTTAACTTTTCCATTACAAGCTTTAACTAATGCTTTCACAATCGATGGGTGACCGTGTTCGCTTTTTGCATTCCCTTCTAGATTATAAGCAGTAGTCAGTGATAGTTTAACTCCACATCTTTCAAAGAACTTACGAGCTTCTTGTGCATTTAATTCTCCACGATCTGCAGTGACTTTTCCTACGCATCCGTAGCGGCAAATGACATATTCAAGCAAAAATCTACAAATCCCCTCTGTAGATTTTGTCCTCAATGCTCTTCTTTCTACTTGATTTGATAAATCTTCACGAGCTAAAACCAAATATCTCATCTGCCATAACCCAACTGACATAATAACCAAATCAACAACCCATTTAAAATGAATAGCCAGAGGATACGTAGGATGAAGACCATCTCGATGTCGGATATTAGAATACGATTGACAGATTTCACATGACTCTACAAATGAGAGCACATCTCGATACATATTTTTCCACCAATATCATTCCTTGAGTTTAGCGAAAGTAGCCCAGATTCCTCTATGCCCTGCCCATAAACTATCATGAAACTCCTTTAATAATTTTAGTCTTTCTTCCTTTTTGCCTATCACTCGTTGTGGCATTCCAATTCCTTTCTTCGGTCTCTTCCATAAGAATCCATCTCGAAGTAAAAATCCATATGCTTTTTTTCTTATTTGTTTGAATTTTTCTGTAGACCAATTTTCCTACTTAGTCAAGGTATTCAAGTAATGACCAATATCCAATAATTCTCCTTCATAAGATTCTTCAAGAAATAGCTTGTCTTCTCTGTTGAGATTTGATATTGAATAGAATTTCAATCCGACATCATCAATGTCTTCAACCATTTCGTCCTCCCTCTCGTATCTTGCTCGAGATAGCATGTCTGCTACTAAATTGTCTTTCCCAGTAATATGCTTAAATTCTGGATTTAGTGACTTAATATAAGTAATCCATCTCAACATCGCAATATCGTGCATTGAACAGTTAATAACCATTCCAAGCAATGGCAAGCAATCGGTTTCAATTACTACTACTGCCCCAATCAAATAGTCCTTTTCAGCTTTCATAGCCGAAACGACTCCCCAAAGTTCTCTTTTGACTTGCGAATATGCACGCTGACGAATACTTAAAACTTTAGCCCCAAATCGAGCTGCAAATCTACTCCCATTTGAATCATCTTCACCCACAGCCCATCCAATGGTAATAAGACTAGCATCCACAGTAAGAATCACTGGTCTATTACACTTATAATCAACCTTCCTCAATATTGGAGGTGACATCAATAATTTCTTCAATCTTTGCATTGCTTGAATATGCCTTTCTTCCCATTTAAATCGGTAACCCTTGCGTAACAGTTCATATAATAGATCCGCTATGTGAGCGAAATGAGGGATCCAGATTCGATAAAATACACATGCACCCAAAAACCTGCGAACCTCTGTTAAAGAATCACACTCCTCATTCATCCTTCCAATTGCATCAACTTTAGTCGGATCTGGTTTTCTTCCGTAAAATCCACATAAATGTCCAACAATCACAACCTCTCGTACTCCAAATACAGACTTCATACCCGATAATGTAAGATGAACTTCTCCAAGCCGAGTTAAAATCTTTTTACAATCTTGTATATGATCAACAACATATCTGCGACACCCCCTCGTATCTAAAATTTCATCATTGTCTCCTTCTCTGCACCCTTTTATAGGAACATCATCCAAAAAAGGCATAGTCTTTTCCGGAATAAAATCTCTCAATACCTTATTCATCCCATTCATCATATGCGCAACTGAGTTGGTCGCGCCTAGAAAAAGAATGCATATTCTAACCAATCCAAGCGGTGTCCTCATCGTTGTTATATCTCTACTTCCTTCGGCAAGTTGAAATTGATCATAACCTGAATACAAATCACCCATTGAATAGATCGCCCTTCCAGCAAATGCCTCAGCAAATTCATCCACAATAGGTCCAATTCCTGCATTTCTGACAGTTACAGCATTCACCGGCTGCATATCTTGAATAAACCGTAGTGACCCATTCTTCTTAGGTACCGTAAACCATCGACTAGAATACGGCGCAAATGAAGGTTCTAATATTTTCATCTTTATCTTTTCTTTCAATAGTTCCACCAATTTAGGTAAATGTGCCCTCGGTACTGGAATTGGTCTTAGATTCCAAGGTACATGCGGTACAGTGAAGATAACCATAGGTGTTATAATATTTGGATCCACACACCCAATTTCATGAGATTTGAAGGCAAACGATCTACCTTGTTTAGCCAACATCTTTTTGAAGCAAGTAATTTCCTCCGGCAATAAAGAACCATCAGAACCAATCTTCAATTCTTCAAAAGTCTCTTCAGTAAACTGATGTCCAATACTCATTGGATCTCTTAAACTTGCTTCTTTTGATGCTTCTTCCATTTGTTCTTTAGAATCCTCTGGTAATGGTCCGGCAACAGGCTTTACCTTCTTATCTGCCATTTTATATCTCGTCTCTATTGTGACTTCTCGTGCTTGAAAAGATTCAAGCATGGTATAAACTTCTCTGAAATGAATCTCAACAATCTTATCATTATCTCCTAACCCAATAGATGTAATCAATTGTAATGAATCTTCCAGTCCATTTTCTTCATAAACACCCAAAATCCTCTCATCATCTTGCAATGTACCTAACTTTCGTAACTATCCTTCAATATTATATAATCTTTTTCTTTCTTTTCTTTTAAAATCATCAACTTTCTTATACATAATATTTCCATTCTCCAATATACCAATAAAACTCGCATCAAAGGCACCTTCATCTCGCAAGAGTACCTCATTTTTTGTACCTCCATAATCTCGCTTTATAGTGGTACCTCCCCAAAATCCTTAAATCCTTCAACAATCTTTGGTAATGGTTTCTCCCTCAACCTATCTCGATTCCGTTCATGGTTAGGAGGTACTGTTAGAAATTGTACAACTTTCCTCCCATCTTCGCTCCGTACCCTTGCATAAGTAGAACCATCGTCAAGTACCTTTGTTTCCATCCGTGTTGCCGTGATATAAGGTTGTCCTAAAATCAACGGATAAGACGTTGTATCTTGAACGAAGAAATGTTGCTCCGTAGCAACATCTCCAATCCGAATTTTGACATCTGGACAAGCTCCATATAATTCGCCTCGTGTGTTATTAGCTGCTCGTATTGCCCATCCATGTTCCATATCAATTGGCCATTTTTGCTTCTTATAAAGATCTTTAGACATGAGATTTATTTCAGAACCATGGTCCACCAAGGCAACTATTGGTTCTTCTATATCTCCTACGTTCACCAATACCGCAGTAGTTGCTTTTGCCCAATGCTTTCGAGTATAATGGCTCAAAGTTTCCATTTCCTTGTCACTAGAATCTTCGAAACGTACTCGTTGATTATACCCATTCTTTTCATTTGTTGGTTGCTTGTAACCAATATCAACCTCTTCTTCATCTCTACATATTCTTGCATCAATAGCATGACTCATTCCAGTTTTGCTCATTAATTGCCTCTTTCGCTTAATGCTGTCAATGATAACATCATGAAACTCCTTCTTTGCAATTCCCAAGACTTCTTTCAAAGTGAATTCCACCTTAGCGTTTAATATACGTTCTTCCAGCACCCCTTTCAAATCTGTTGCCGCTTCAATGTCAGAAAGTAGCTTATAAGCAATTGATTTGCCCTTATCCTTTGTCTCCTTTGTTTTTTCTCCCAATGATGCTGAGGTATCCTTTACAGGCAATTCTTGTGAAGCTGCCTCCCGAGCCTTGTCTCCTCGAGTTTGCCTCTTAAAAGAATTTCCTTCTCTAGTATCATCAAAATTTCCTCGTCTTTTTTCTTCCATCAAAGCTTCATGTTGGCTCTTAGCAATATATGCATGAACTGAAAGAGACTCAACGGGATCCTCTCAACCTGTTCTTCCTCGTATTGTAGCTGCAGTTCTCAATAACGCTTCTCGAGGTAATTTCCCTTCTTGCATTGTAGAAACGGCAAAAGCCCAAAACTCACTAGTTTTCGTACTTCCACCAATTTCATCATCTACTCTAGCACCATAACTTGCACTTTCTCGTACTACTGTTTCATGCTCTTTTAAGTAATCTTGAACCAATGCTCTCATTCCTCCCTTGCCAAAATTGGTTTGAAGAAGATCCTCCCTATCTTTCAATGCTATCTTTCCAACTTTCCAGCAAATAATTCCCTGCCGTATCATATTATTAAATTCATTGCAATCTTTTCTAGTGTGTGAAGCATCATCACACCAAATGCATCTTTGTACATATCCTTGTTTTGAAACATTCTTCGAATTGTTTATAGAAGTATTCTCTTCAATTCTTGCCAATTTGATTTGAAGATCTCGCATTCCTCGTATAATTTCTTCCATACCCATATCTACTTTCTTTGACAAGGATGTCGAAGGTTGAACTGTAGGCATTGTCGGTGGTGTTGTACGTACTGGAGCTTTGGGTGCTTGTACTGGTTTCGGAATATTACTCCTATCCTTCCTCCTTTCTTTTTTTGTAAGCAACCCCACCGCATCTTCAACGTTCTACCACTTTGTTGTCAATACTTCATTAGGTCTCTAGACGTTACAGAGAACCCCGAACAACCCAATCTGCTAATCTCTGATACCGCTTTGTATTTACAATCTTGTATCCACTGACTGTCTTGTTAGATTAACCCAATAAATTTCATTCACTCCACATACTCAATCCTGTAGACAATCTTTTAATCCTTCAATCACAGACGTAACTCAATTTCACAAAACAGTCAAGAGTGATCACACCCACTTCATTAAAAATCCCGATTCACCATTACAATACTGACTTCAGCAACGATTGCCTCAGTCTTTCCAAAACTCTATGAAGAAGAAAAATCCAATTCTCCGTCTTTTCTTCTCCGACCCGGAGTATGAAGCTCCTCTCCAATTCTTCTCAAAAACTTTTTCCTAAAACAGTCCCCCCTCTAACCTTATCCTCTGAATTTCTTCAATCTTCCGTCTTAGATCCGGAATTGGCTACCAACGTCAAGCTTGGATCCAAAATTGGCTCTCGCCGTCAGAGCTTTCTCCTCCATTTTTACCTTTAAGAAATCCATTTACCGAAAACAACGTTCCTTGAAACGGCACAGAGAATAGGACAGCCTGAAACATAATCGAATCCCATAATCGGGACCACATTTATTCGCCCGATCAATTCAGGTCTCATATTGGATAAGAGTCCAGTAGTAAGACCCGAATTTCTCCGTAATTGGAACAAATTGGTCCTTCGCGTTAGATTGGCTGAGGCCCGTAGACCTGGATTTTCCCGTAATTAGACTGCATTGGGTTGCTTGATCAATACAGGTCTCATATTGGGTAAGAGGATCCGGATTGGATTCTCGAAATTAGATCCAATTGGCTCTTCGAACCAGGCTCACCCGTCGCGTGAATTGGTCCTTTTCCTTCCTGGTGACTCCCGTTATTGGAATCGAACGAAGCATTTCAGTATGCCCCGGCTGACTGTAACGGAGTCACTGAACCTGACCACTCAGTATTTGCACTGGAGTTGGTCGTTGCTCCCAATATTCGAGGTAATTGAATATTAATAAAAGTCCCCTATCTTTATATTTGCAAGGTATAGTCGTGTTACAATACGACACCGCTATTGGGAAAATGATAACAATATGAAATGTTAGAAATTGATTGTATGGGAGATGGAATCATATGTTGAATGAGAATGTGAGTAGAATCAGTTTTAGGATTACAAATATGTGAGTTATAATTCAAGGCAATATTGATTTTGTAAAGAAGAATGAAAGATTATGAGTGATAATCATGGGAGGGGGAGGATTATCAAAGAATTAATTGACAAACGAAAGAAAGACAGGAGCGATTACACATAAGAAATATCCTATGGGAATGACAAAAAAGAATTGCAGGTCCAAGTAAAACCAAAGGACAGAAAATTCAGATTCAAATAGTACGAAGACCAATGATAACACCAATGGCCGCGGTGTCGTGTTGTAACACGAGTATACAGTGAAAATAAAAAGAAAGGGGAATTTTATTAATATTCAGTTACCTCGAATATTGGGAGCATCGACCAACTCCAGTACAAATACTGAGTGGTCAGGTTCAGTCACTCCGTTACAGTCAGCCGGGGCATACGGAAATGCTCCATTCGATTCCAATAACGGGAGTCACCAGGAAGGGAAGGACCAATTCATAAGACGGGTTTGAGGAGCCAATTGGATCCAATTTCGATAATCCAATCCGGGTCCTCTTATCTAATATGAGACCTGAATTGGCCGGTCATTCCAGTGCAGTCTAATTACGGGAAATCCAAGTCTTACTACGGGTCTTAGACAATCTGACGCGAGGACCAATTTGACCCAATTACGGGAACATCCAGGTTACTATGGGCATCTTTCCCAATATAGGACCTGAATTGGTCGGGCGACTCAATGTGGTCTCGATTACGGGGTTCGATTCTGTTTCAGGCTGTCCTGTTCTCTGTGCCGTCTCAGGGAACGTTGTTTTCGGTAAATGGATTTCTTAAAGGCAAAAACGAAGGAGAAAGCTTGACGGCGAGAGCCAATTTCAGATCCAAGCTTGAGGTGGGAGCCAATTCCGGATCTAAGACGGAAGATTGAAGAATAAGGTTAGGAGGGAAATCGGGGGGGGGGAAGGATTTTTTCAAGCTTCTGCAAGGTTATCAGTTCGGTTTATTTTGGGAGGTTTTTGGAAGATCAAGGGAATTAGAGAGAGGAGCTTCATGCTTCGGGTCGGGGAAGGAAAGACATAGAATTTGGATTTTTCTTCTTCAGAGAGTTTTGGGAAGACTGAGGCAATCGCTGCTGAAGTCAGTGTTGTAATGGTGAATCGGGATTTTTAAATGAAGTGGGTTTGAATACTCTTGACTGTTTTGTAAAATCGAGTTACGTCTGTGATTGAAGGATTAAAGAGGTGTCTATAGGATTGAGTATGCGGAGTGAATGAAATTTATTGGGTTAATCTAACAGGACAGTAAGTGGATACAAGATCGTAAGTACAAAGCAGTATTGAAGATTAACAGTTTGGGTTGTACGGGGTTCTCTGTAACGTCTAGAGACCTACCGGCTAGGGCAAAAAGGACTTCGACAAGCAGTCGAAGAGCACCGTATAGATTTACGGTACATTGTTGCAGTTGTTTATATTCCAGCAGTCAAAAACTGATAGACTGCTTGACTATCGGCGAATCTCCATACTACCTTCGACAGCCAGACGCCTAGCGCGTTCTCGAGCAGGAAAGCACGTAATACGACATAAGTGGTGAACCCGATGTGAAAGCTTGAGGTAGAAGGTATTGGATTTCGGTTGATTTTATCTTTATTTTTATGGAAAACGAAAATAAAAATTTTGAAGGATTTTTGGGAGAAGTTTCTGGTGGGGAGTCTTCTAAACGACAAGGTATGCACATGGATCCATCTATTGCTAGTTTGTTTCAAGCCTTCTCATTGTCAATGCAGCAACAGCAAAGCAATGATCGAAAGGAAGCTTTGGCAACCAAAGCATTGCAAGCAGTGGTCAATAAAATTGATCAATTTGATGGGAGGAATATTTCAAGGTATTTAAGATGTTATGTTCGTGAAATGGAATTAAATCGGGTTTCTGAGAAAAAAATGGTTGCACTATTTGGACTTGCCACGATACCGGAGATAAGGGACCACATTACATCGATTACGGATCGTTGTGGGAATTCATGGGAGGATTTTTCACATGCATTAAAAGACGAATATTTCTTGGAAGATGCTGATCGCGTTACTAAGAAGCTGTTTCTGGGATGGATTGAACGGCCCAATAAGAATTTGCAAGCAACAGAGCTACTAAGGGAATTTGAGAGGCAGTACTCTCAATTATCGAAGGTAGAAAAATTGACATTGGAGCCGAACAACGTTGATCTATTTCTTCAAGCTGCTGATGGAGAATTGCAAGAGAAATTAGAACCCCTTCTTGAAGACAAAGAAGAAGATGAAGGATTGACAACGAAGTGGAAGAACGTTGAAGATGCGGTGGGGTTGCTTACAAAAAAAGAAAGGAGGAAGGATAGGAGTAATATTCCGAAACCAGTACAAGCACCCAAAGCTCCAGTACGTACAACACCACCGACAATGCCTACAGTTCAACCTTCGACATCCTTGTCAAAGAAAGTAGATATGGGTATGGAAGAAATTATACGAGGAATGCGAGATCTTCAAATCAAATTGGCAAGAATTGAAGAGAATACTTCTATAAACAATTCGAAGAATGTTTCAAAACAAGGATATGTACAAAGATGCATTTGGTGTGATGATGCTTCACACACTAGAAAAGATTACAATGAATTTAATAATATGATACGGCAGGGAATTATTTGCTGGAAAGATGGGAAGATAGCATTGAAAGATAGGGAGGATCTTCTTCAAACCAATTTTGGCAAGGGAGGAATGAGAGCATTGGTTCAAGATTACTTAAAAGAGCATGAAACAGTAGTACGAGAAAGTGCAAGTTATGGTGCTAGAGTAGATGATGAAATTGGTGGAAGTACGAAAACTAGTGAGTTTTGGGCTTTTGCCGTTTCTACAATGCAAGAAGGGAAATTACCTCGAGAAGCGTTATTGAGAACTGCAGCTACAATACGAGGAAGAACAGGTTGAGAGGATCCCGTTGAGTCTCTTTCAGTTCATGCATATATTGCTAAGAGCCAACATGAAGCTTTGATGGAAGAAAAAAGACGAGGAAATTTTGATGATACTAGAGAAGGAAATTCTTTTAAGAGGCAAACTCGAGGAGACAAGGCTCGGGAGGCAGCTTCACAAGAATTGCCTGTAAAGGATACCTCAGCATCATTGGGAGAAAAAACAAAGGAGACAAAGGATAAGGGCAAATCAATTGCTTATAAGCTACTTTCTGACATTGAAGCGGCAACAGATTTGAAAGGGGTGCTGGAAGAACGTATATTAAACGCTAAGGTGGAATTCACTTTGAAAGAAGTCTTGGGAATTGCAAAGAAGGAGTTTCATGATGTTATCATTGACAGCATTAAGCGAAAGAGGCAATTAATGAGCGAAACTGGAATGAGTCATGCTATTGATGCAAGAATATGTAGAGATGAAGAAGAGGTTGATATTGGTTACAAGCAACCAACAAATGAAAAGAATGGGTATAATCAACGAGTACGTTTCGAAGATTCTAGTGATAAGGAAATGGAAACTTTGAGCCATTATACTCGAAAGCATTGGGCAAGAGCAACTACTGAGGTATTGGTGAACGTAGGAGATATAGAAGAACCAATAGTTGCCTTGGTGGACCATGGTTCTGAAATAAATCTCATGTCTAAAGATCTTTATAAGAAGCAAAAATGGCCAATTGATATGGAACATGGATGGGCAATACGAGCAGCTAATAACACACGAGGCGAATTATATGGAGCTTGTCCAGATGTCAAAATTCGGATTGGAGATGTTGCTACGGAGCAACATTTCTTCGTTCAAGATACAACGTCTTATCCGTTGATTTTAGGACAACCTTATATCACGGCAACACGGATGGAAACAAAGGTACTTGACGATGGTTCTACTTATGCAAGGGTACGGAGCGAAGATGGGAGGAAAGTTGTACAATTTCTAACAGTACCTCCTAACCATGAACGGAATCGAGATAGGTTGAGGGAGAAACCATTACCAAAGATTGTTGAAGGATTTAAGGATTTTGGGGAGGTACCACTATAAAGCGAGATTATGGAGGTACAAAAAATGAGGTACTCTTGCGAGATGAAGGTGCCTTTGATGCGAGTTTTATTGGTATATTGGAGAATGGAAATATTATGTATAAGAAAGTTGATGATTTTAAAAGAAAAGAAAGAAAAAGATTATATAATATTGAAGGATAGTTACGAAAGTTAGGTACATTGCAAGATGATGAGAGGATTTTGGGTGTTTATGAAGAAAATGGACTGGAAGATTCATTACAATTGATTACATCTATTGGGTTAGGGGATAATGATAAGATTATTGAGATTCATTCGAGAGAGGTTTATACCATGCTTGAATCTTTTCAAGCACCAGAAGTCACAGTAGAGACGAGATATAAAACGGCAGATAAGAAGGTAAAGCCTGTTGCCGGACCATTACCAGAGGATTCTAAAGAACAAATGGAAGAAGCATCAAAAGAAGCAAGTTTAAGAGATCCAATGAGTATAGGACATCAGTTTACTGAAGAGACTTTTGAAGAATTGAAGATTGGTTCTGATGGTTCTTTATTGCCGGAGGAAATTACTTGCTTCAAAAAGATGTTGGCTAAACAAGGTAGATCGTTTGCCTTCAAATCTCATGAAATTGGGTGTGTGGATCCAAATATTATAACACCTATGGTTATCTTCACTGTACCGCATGTACCTTGGAATCTAAGACCAATTCCAGTACCGAGGGCACATTTACCTAAATTGGTGGAACTATTGAAAGAAAAGATAAAGATGAAAATATTAGAACCTTCATTTGCGCCGTATTCTAGTCGATGGTTTACGGTACCTAAGAAGAATGGGTCACTACGGTTTATTCAAGATATGCAGCCGGTGAATGCTGTAACTGTCAGAAATGCAGGAATTGGACCTATTGTGGATGAATTTGCTGAGGCATTTGCTGGAAGGGCGATCTATTCAATGGGTGATTTGTATTCAGGTTATGATCAATTTCAACTTGCCGAAGGAAGTAGAGATATGACAATGATGAGGACACCGCTTGGATTGGTTAGAATGTGCACTCTTCCTCAAGGCGCAACCAACTCAGTTGCGCATATGATGAATGGGATGAATAAGGTATTGAGAGATTTTATTCCGGAAAAGACTATGCCTTTTTTGGATGATGTTCCTATAAAAGGGTGCAGAGAAGGAGACAATGATGAAATTTTAGATACGAGGGGGTGTCGCAGATATGTTGTTGATCATATACAAGATTGTGAAAAGATTTTAACTCGGCTTGGAGAAGTTCATCTTACATTATCGGGTATGAAGTCCGTATTTGGAGTGCAAGAGGTTGTAATTGTTGGATATTTATGCGGATCTTACGGAAGAAAACCAGATCCGACTAAAGTTGATGCAATTGGAAGGATGAAAGAGGATTGTGGTTCTTTAACAGAGGTTCGCAGGTTTTTGGGTGCATGTGTATTTTATCGAATCTGAATCCCTCATTTTGCTCACATAGCGGATCCATTATATGAACTGTTACGCAAGGGTTACCGTTTTAAATGGGAAGAAAGGCATATTCAAGCAATGCAAAGATTGAAGAAATTATTGATGTCACCTCCAATATTGAGGAAGGTTGATTATAAGTGCAATAGACCAGTGATTCTTACTATAGACGCTAGTCCGATTGCCGTTGGATGGGCGGTGGGTGAAGATGATTCAAATGGGAGTAGATTTGCAGTTCGATTTGGGGCTAAAGTTTTAAGTATACGTCAGCGTGCATATTCGCAAGTCAAAAGAGAACTTTGGGGAGTCGTTTCGGCTATGAAAGCTGAAAAGGACTATTTGATTGGGGCAGTAGTAGTAATTGAAACAGATTGCTTGCCATTGCTTGGAATGATTATTAACTGTTCAACGCCAGATATTGCAATGTTGAGATGGATTGCTTATATTAAGTCACTAAATCCAGAATTTAAGCATATCACTGGAAAGGATAATTTAGTAGCAGACATGCTATCTCGAGCAAGATACGAGAGGGAGGACGAAATGGTTGAAGACATTGATGATGTCGGATTGAAATTTTATTCAATATCAAATCTCAACAGAGAAGACAAGCTATTTCTTGAAGAAGCTTATGAAGGAGAATTATTGGATATTGGTCATTATTTGAATACCTTGTCTAAGCAGGGGAATTGGTCTACAGAAAAATTCAAACAAATAAGAAAAAAAGCATATGGATTTTTACTTCGAGATGGATTCTTATGGAAGAGACCGAAGAAAGGAATTGGAATGCCACAACGAGTGATAGGCAAAAAGGAAGAAAAACTAAAATTATTAAAGGAGTTTCATGATAGTTTATGGGCAGGGCATAGAGGAATCTGGGCTACTTTTGCTAAACTCAAGGAACGATATTGGTGGAAAAATATGTATCGAGATGTGCTCTCATTTGTAGAGTCATGTGAAATCTGTCAATCGTATTCTAATATCGGACATCGAGATGGTCTTCATCCTACGTATCCTCTGGCTATTCATTTTAAATGGGTTGTTGATTTGGTTATTATGCCGGTTGGGTTATGGCAGATGAGATATTTGGTTTTAGCTCGTGAAGATTTATCAAATCAAGTAGAAAGAAGAGCATTGAGGACAAAATCTACAGAGGGGATTTGTAGGTTTTTGCTTGAAGATGTCATTTGCCATTATGGGTGCGTAGGAAAAATCACTGCAGATCGTGGAGAATTAAATGCACAAGAAGCTCGTAAGTTCTTTGAAAAATGTGGAGTTAAACTATCACTGACTACAACTTATAATCCGGAAGGGAATGCGAAAAGCGAACGCGGTCACCCGCCGATTGTGAAAGCATTGGTTAAAGCTTGTAATGGGAAGGTTAAAGAGTGGCCACGGCTTTTGTCATTTGCATTATGGGCTGATCGAACAACACATAGTTCGGTGACAGGATATATGCCAGTAGAACTTATGACAGGTCAAAAACCAATTATGCCGATTGAAGAAAAGGTACTTACTTGGAGTATGCTACCATGGGAAGATGGATTGACAAGAGAAGAACTTCTGGCTATTAGGATTCGACAATTGGAGCAAAGAACGGAAGATGTCCAGATAGCATTGGAAAGGTTAAAAAGAGCAAGGTTACAAAACAAGGCGCGATTCGATAAGCAACATCGATTGAGACCAAAAGCAATCGCGGAAGGTGACTGGGTACTTGTTTATGACAATAGTCTGGATAATCAATATAGTACTTTGCGGAAATTTTCAAAACGTTGGTTTGGACCATATGTTTTAACAACTGTTCATGATAATGCGACTTACTCATTACAGGAGTTAGATGGTACAAAATTGAAAATACCAATTGCAGAGAAGAGAGTAAAAATATTTAAACGAAGACACGCAGAGATGAATATGGAAGACCTTAATGAAGGTACAGAGATTCCGCAGCAAGAAGATGAAAGTGATATGGATAATGAAGGTGACGAAGACGAACTGGACAAAGACGTAGGGGATATATTCTGAATCAAACAGCAATTGGGTAAATTGGTGCATACCGGAGGATGCACAGATTCACAGGGGGTGAATGTCACGTTGTAACACGAGTATACAGTGAAAATAAAAAGAAAGGGGAATTTTATTAATATTCAGTTATCTCGAATGTTGGGAGCATCGACCAACTCCAGTACAAATACTGAGTGGTCAGGTTCAGTCCCTCCGTTACAGTCAGCCGGGGCATACTGAAATGCTCCATTCGATTCCAATAACGGGAGTCAGCAGGAAGAGAAGGACCAATTCATAAGACGGGTTCGAGGAGCCAATTGGATCCAATTTCGATAATCCAATCCAAGTCCTCTTATCCAATATGAGACCTGAATTGGCCGGTCAACCCAGTGCAGTCTAATTACGGGAAATCTAGGTTTTACTACGGGTCTTAGCCAATCTGACGCGAGGACCAATTTGACCCAATTACGGGAACATCCAAGTTACTATGGGCATCTTTCCCAATATACGACCTGAATTGGTCGGGCGACTCAATGTGGTCTCGATTACGGGGTTCGATTCTGTTTCAGGCTGTCCTGTTCTCTGTGCCGTCTCAGGGAACGTTGTTTTCGGTAAATGGATTTCTTAAAGGCAAAAACGAAGGAGAAAGCTTGACGGCGAGAGCCAATTTCGGATCCAAGCTTGAGGTGGGAGCCAATTCCGGATCTAAGACGGAAGATTGAAGAAATTCAGAGGATAAGGTTAGGGGGGATATAGTTTTGGAGGGGTGGTGTTTTTTTTTTGAAGGAAATCGGGGGGGGAAGGATTTTTTCAAGCTTCTGCAAGGTTACCAGTTCGGTTTTTTTTGGGAGGTTTTTGGAAGATCAAGGGAATTAGAGAGAGGAGCTTCATACTTCGGGTCGGGGAAGGAAAGACATAGAATTTGGATTTTTCTTCTTCAGAGAGTTTTGGGAAGACTGAGGCAATCGCTAGTGAAGTCAGTGTTGTAATGGTGAATCGGGATTTTTAAATGAAGTGGGTTTGAATACTCTTGACTGTTTTGTAAAATCAAGTTACGTCTGTGATTGAAGGATTATAGGGGTGTCTATAGGATTGAGTATGCGGAGTGAATGAAATTTATTGGGTTAATCTAACAGGACAGTCAATGGATACAAGATCGTAAGTACAAAGCAGAATTGAAGATTAACAGTTTGGGTTGTACGGGGTTCTCTGTAACGTCTAGAGACCTATCGGCTGGGGCAAAAAGGACTTCGACAAGCAGTCGAAGAGCATCGTATAGATTTACGGTACATTGTTGCAGTTGTTTATATTGCAGCAGTCAAAAACTGATAGACTGCTTGACTATCGGCGAATCTCCATACTACCTTCTACAGCCAGACGCCCGGCACGTTCTCGAGCAGGAAAGCACGTAATACGACAGTGGAAGTGCCAAAAGTACCAATTACAATATAAATGGGAGCAGTAGGAGACCAAACTACAAGTGTGGCACCAATTCCTACTTTTAGTGGTTTATCAGACTGTAATCTTGATCAAAATGTATCTCAATATTTCACAGCCTGCGTGGCTAATAATAATAGAACTCAAGATATTTGGTTGAAATGGTTGCTAGTAACTTTAAAAGATACAGCTTTTGAATGGTATATTCGGCAACCAATGGATAGATTTTCCAATTGGAAGGCCTTGAGGAATGCCTTCCTAATCCATTTTAGACCAATTGGATTTGAAGATCGGCTTCGAGAAAATTTTATGAATAACAGGATGTTTGTGAATGAATCCATTGAGTCGTATTATGGTTGGATCGTAGATATACTTTGTAAATGGTCAAATAATCAAATGCTACATTCGTTCATATTTTCGATATTAATTAACGATTTGCATCCAGCAGAATTGAAAATATTTATAAAAGAGGCTCGACCAGCTATGGTAGAAGCATCGTTGGCACGAGCAAAGGTGTGGAAAGAATGTCATTATGACCAATTGTTAACAATGGAGGCCACAATGATTCCAAGTTCAAGAAGCCAACAAATATAACCGGAAAATGTGCCGATGGGTAATTATCCACAAATGGCGGCATCTAATGTGAAGAACGTTATATTGCAACAACCAATTAATGCTACACCACTCTAAGCAATAGTGTCACCGACACAAAATACAGACTTGAAATCTAACAAGAAGTTCAAGAAGAAGTGGCAGAACTAGATTAAACAGATGAGTACAAGAACAACACCAGAAAGGTGAGCTAGAACTCCAAGAGATGTGTTGTCGAGACTGAAGAACCCTTCAGCCTCGACTCCTATATATACTACTGAATAGGAAGCTTCTCGAGCTACTTCCGCTAACTAGGACGCTTCTCCAACAACTTCTACTAATTAGGAAACTTCTCGAGCAACTTCCTAGAATCTATCAAAATATTTTAGAACCTTCTAAAAATATTCTAGAACCTTCTAAGAGAATCTTTAGGAAATATTCTAAAAATCTTCTAGAACCTTCTAAAAGAATCTTTAGAGAATCTTTAGAGAATATTCTAAAAGAATATTCGAAGAATCTTCCAATGTATGTCCATGACATCACCTCCTCTTCTAACTTCGAGGTCTCCAAGAAGCAATGTTGTTATCAGTCAATACCAACGCAAGAAAATGAAAATCTGTCGCATCACATTTGCTATGAATTCCAATTGTTGTTCGCGAGGCAAATGATTCATTGGCCCTTGGAGCCAACGGTAGTGACCAACACCTTCAACCTTTGACCAAGCGTGGACTTCTGTGTCTTCATTGTGAAACTGTCCTCCAAACACACCTTCTGGCTGACCGTCGTAGGCAGGCTCGACCTCAAATACAATTACTAGCGATCTGTTGCTCGGTATCCTCCGACGTCGTCGTGGTGCAGGCGGTTCTTCATCTCGCGGTCGTCTTCATGAGCTAGTCGCTTGAGATGACATAACAAGTGTAGTATCTTGACTATCCATGTCCAAAGGCTAAAATGATGAGAGCAAATTATAGTTGCTAACAAAGTTCTACACTTATCGAACTATGGGTTTTGGAGGTGCCCTCCCCCCTTTTTATGCTATTTGATGAGCAAGCTTCAGCAAGAAGCTATCGTTGAATCGGCTTAGGTTTATGAGGATATCGTTGATGAAATTCTTGTACCCTTTTTGGTACATTGGCAAGATTTTCGGCACGCTCCCACGTTCGTTCATTGATGTCGTATCCACTCCAATGCACTAAATACTCCAATTTTCTCCTATTACGCCGTGAATCTAGTACCTTTTCCACCTCATATTCCTCATGGTTTTCAATTTCGATACTTGGTGGCGGACTTTGTACTCTTTGGGGAAAAGCTGACTCTCGATAAGGTTCCAACAAAGACACGTGAAAGACTGGATGTACCTTCATAGTAGCTGGTAACTCCAGACGATATGCCACCGGATTGATCTGCTTCTCGATAACAAATGGCCCTAATCTCCGATAGTCCAATTTGTCACATGGCCGCTTGGTCTTGATATTCCGTCGAAGAAGCCATACTTTACTTCCAACTTTAAAAGTAGGCGCCTCATTTCGATATTTATTTGCAGATGCCTTGTAACTCTCTTGGGCAGATTGCAATTGAAGCTTCAACGTCGCTTGAAGCTCCGATAGTTGCTTCACAAATTCTTCAGCTGCTGGGTTGTTATTTGCTGAAGAACTCAATAAATCGAGCTTGGGGTGGTATCCGTAGTTGGAGAAGAATGGTGTTTGTTGAGTTGACGCATGAAGAGTGTTGTTGTATGCGAACTCAGCAAGCGGTAGATATGCAGTCCAATCATCTTGTTGATAGTTGATGGTGCATCGTAAATATTGCTCCAAAACTTGATTCACCCGCTCCGTTTGACCGTCAGTTTGAGGATGAAAAGCCGAAGAGAGCTTAATATCCACCTTCAATATCTCAAAGAGGGACCTCCAAAACTTGGATACAAACTGAGTACCTCGATCCGACACGATATCATCTGGTAGGCCATGATAACGATATATGTTATCAAGAAAGAGTCTTGTGGTGTCTTCACTTGACGATGTTTTCTTGCAAGGCACGAAATGCGCCATCTTTGTAAATCGATCCACCACAACAAAGATGCTGTCAAATGAATTTGATGGCGGTAGGTCCGTAATGAAGTCCATAGAAACTGAAGACCATGGTCGGTGCGGAATAGGCAATGGCTGGAGGAGTCCATACGGACGTTGTCGAGGGATCTTGGATCTTGAACAAACATCACAAGAAAGGACAAATTCCTTCACATCCTTCCACATTTGGGGCCACCAAAAATCTCGTGAAATGAGCTCCAAAGTCTTGTTGAATCCAAAATGTCCCGCAGCTGGAAAGTCGTGGCGAGATTGAAGTACTCGGAGTCGAGTTGGTCCTTTCGGGATATACAACCGCTCCTCAAAATATAGAAGATCTCCCTCCACCTTAAACTTGTCATTATCGACACGTTGTTTGATGTCAAGAGCTATAGAATCCTCAATGGTCGCAATACGTACCTCGCTGAGGAAGCCGTCATCGATAATTGCAACAGTAGCAAAAATCCTGAATTTTTCTGGTTTCAACAATGTTGTACATTGTTGATCAAACGCTGCTTCTCCAGCCTTTGGCGCAAGATACGATCTCCTTGATAATGCGTCAGATAATCCTTGCTGTTTTCCAGGGCGGTAGGTGATAATAAAGTCAAATCGTGATAGAGACATATTCCATCGAGCTTGACGACGATTCAAAATTGGAGCTGTCATGAAGTACTCCAAATTCTTGTGGTCCGTATAAACAGTCACTGGATGTGCAGCTCCTTCGAGGAAGTGACGCCACTCTTGGAAGGCATCCACTATAGCAAGCAGCTCTTTGTCGTGGATCTCATAGTTGATCTCAGCAACAGAGAACTTCCGTGAATAGAACGCAACTGGGTGAAGCTTCTTGTCTATGCCCATCTGTGAAAGCACAGCTCCCAAAGCAAAATCTGAAGCATCGGTCTCTAAATAGAAAGCCTTTGCAAAGTCAGGGTGTACCAAGATTGGAGCCGTAGTGAATGCCGTCTTGAGATCTTGAAATACTTGTGCTGCTTGTGATCCCCATTCGAGCTTGTCTTTGCTTGTTAGACGCGTGAGTGGTGCAGCAACTTGAGAATAATTCTTGATGAAGATCCGATAGAAGTTAGCAAATCCAAGAAAACACTGAACATCTCTAACTGTCTTCGGAACTTCCCAAGTTATAATTGCTTCTATCTTTTTTGGATCCATCTTCAAGCCCTTTGTAGTCGCAATGAAGCCCAAAAATTCCATCTCATTCTGGTGAAATTGACACTTCTCCAACTTGGCATAGAGTCCTCGTTTGCGTAGTTTTTCAAGAACCAAACAAACGTGCTTCTCATGTTCTTCTTCATTCTTGGAAAATATCAAAATATCATCCAGATAGATGACAACAAAGTCATCGAGGTACTCCCGAAAGATGTCGTTCATCATATGCTGAAAGACCGCTGGAGCATTGGTAAGACCGAAAGGCGTGATATTGTACTCAAAATGGCCATACCTTGTACGAAAGGCTGTCTTCCATTCATCTCCTTCTTTGATTCACACAAGGTTGTAAGCTCCTCTTAAATCAATCTTTGTAAAAATCCTTGGACGTCGAAGTTGATCTAAGAGGCCGAAGATCAAAGGTAAGGGATAGCGATTTTTCTTCGTCACCTTGTTGAGTCCTCGGTAGTCCACGCACATCCGCAGTGAGCCATCCTTTTTCTTCACGAATAGGATTGGTGCTCCAGCTGGCAACTTTGAATGTCGAATAAAATTCTTGGCTAGATTCTCATCGATGTACTTCCGCAATTCTGCCAACTCCGTCTGCGATAGGTTGTATATTGGACCAAAAGGTGGTTGCGCTCCTTCCTCTAAGTCTATGGCGCAATCATATGGTCGATGTTCCGGCAGTATATCGGCGTTCTTCTTCTAAAACACGTCTTCAAAATCCCTATATTGCTCTGGTATATTCGATATTGAGATATTCTCGCCGCTAGTTGGAGCTGCATAAATGACAAATGGTGCACCTTCCTTGGACGATCTTAGGAACGCTCTCGCTCCAATAAACATGGATTTCTTCATGTAGGTTCTACCAACAAGTTTATTATTATTTTTTTCAGGAAATGTTATCCTTCGTAGCCTCCAATCAATGGATGGATTATGATCTTCTAACCAAGAAAGACCAAGGATAACAGGGCTTGATGGGGTTCTAATAATATTAAAAATAACGTGACTACTATGGTCCTTAAACACCACTTCTAAAGGTTCTGATTCGTGGGTAACGTTGTCTGACAATAAGGGTCGTCCATCTATCACCTCTACGTGAACAGGTTTGGAGTTCTGTACTAAACGGATCTTGTGGCGTTTAGCAAACTCTTCATCTAAAAAACAAGTAGATGCCCCCGAATCCAATAAAGCTAAAGTTTTTTGTTTTTGAGGGCCTAAAAACAAAGGAATTGTAAAACAACGGGCAAGTTGGACAGAGAAGGAGGAACCTGATTGTTGTCGTGATATTAGATTGTCCAGCCGCACGGTTCCTACTGTAGCTGGGCGTCGTCGTTTTCCAGAATCATCGCACTTCTAGTCTTGACAGGGTGCCAATTTTGCTTCTTTGGGTAATTTCCAACCTTGTGACCTTCTTCTCCACAGTACAAACATAACCCTTCCTCCATACGCCGTTTCTTCTCTGTTGGAGTAAGAGATCGGACACGCGCCGTGTCGATTTGCATGTCTGTTGCCTCCGAATGTGAGTTTAAGCTATTTGCAGACATAGTCACGTCGTAACGAGTCATTTGGTGTCTTGGATGTTGGTCTTGGCGACGCTGGAATAGGCGGTTGTCACACTTTACAGCTTGGCTAATAGCTTTGTTGAGCGTTTGAGGATCAGGAAGAGATAACAGCAAGTCCTTCACATCATCCTTCAAGCCCCAATAAAACTGATTCACCAACGCCTCTTCACCCTAATTAATGTCACTTGCCAATTGTCTGAAATCCGAGGCATAGACTGCTGCAGAGCGTGTTCCTTGTCGTAGCGATCGGATCTTTGTTGTAGCCCATCGAACTTTATTATGCTCGCCAAATACTTCTGCAAACGCCTCCAAGAACGTTTCAAAGTTGCTCAGGATTGGCGATCGCTTCTCGAACAAGGGAGTAAACCAAGACAGAGCTTGTGCTGTAAGCAAGGTTCCAACAAGCCCAACACGCGCTTCCTCCGTCGGATAACGTTCGGGCTGTAAAATTGTTATCAACCTGATTTGGTTGACAAAACCTCGAAACTTGGAACGAGTTCCATCAAACTTATCCGGAAGACTAACTCGAGGCTCCTTTCGTTGTAGGACTACTCGATCTTGTTGAAATGGAGGTAGAACTGCTTCTTCTGGCGCAGAAGTTTGAGGCTGATATGCTTTAGATGGCGCTATCCCAGATGCTCCATTGTTATGGAGTCCTACCATGACTCCTTTGATCTCTGTTGTCCTATGTGACAACGAGGCAAGAGCATTTATGATGGCGTCTAGTTTGGATTCCAAACTTTCAGCCATTTTAACGTCTTAACCTTCGGCTAACCTTCAGAAAGAAGAAAAAAGAGTTTTGACAAGAGGACAATATTGGTTCAGAGGAGAGTACTCTGCAACCTCTAAAACGCCTTAAGACTCCAAGATGAGGGGTAATCCACTCTCTCCAAGAAGAATAAGGCTCCAATATTGAGAAAGAAGAGATATCAGTTTAGAGGAGGGTAATCCGCAACCTCTAAAACACTAGCACACCTTCAAGAAGAGGGGTAATCCACTCTCTAACAAGAAGGAACTAGCTCTGATACCAGTGAAAATGTAGTCTCGACAAACTGTCACGGACACAAAATACAGACTTGAAATCTAACAAGAAGTTCAAGAAGAAGTGGCAGAACTAGATTAAACAGATGAGTACAAGAACAACACCAGAAAGGTGAACTAGAACTCCAAGAGATGTGTTGTCGAGACTGAAGAACCCTTCAGCCTCGACTCCTATATATACTACTGAATAGGAAGCTTCTCGAGCTACTTCCGCTAACTAGGACGCTTCTCCAACAACTTCTACTAATTAGGAAACTTCTCAAGCAACTTTCTAGAATCTATCAGAATATTCTAGAACCTTCTAAGAGAATCTTTAGGGAATATTCTAAGAATCTTCTAGAACCTTCTAAAAGAATCTTTAGAGAATCTTTAGAGAATATTCTAGAAGAATATTCGAAGAATCTTCCAATGTATGTCCATGACAAATAGCGCCAATAATGATGACACCTTATTTTACATCGCTAACCTATCAACAACCGGAGTTGTTCACAAATGTGACTCTTAAAGATCTAAATGAAGCCTTATTATTAAATCTAGCAAAGAAGATGGAAGAATTTGCCGTGAATTTGGCTAAAGATAAAAAAAAAATGACATAAGCCTTCTAATACGAGACCTAATGTATGGTATAATAATTGTAAGAGACAAGGTCATTTTGATATGGAATGTCCATTATCTAGACAAACGGGTGTTAAATGTACATTTTGCGAAAGAAAGCACCCTACCTAAAATTGTTGGCATTTACAAAAGCAACAACAATTCAGTAATCAAACCATGATCCCATCGACTCAATGAGAAGTCAATCAAGTTCAAACGGGAAATATATATGGATGGAATAGAAATCAATTTAATCAACAAAATCAAACATTCAATAATTTTTAAAGTTCCAATTTTAATCAGGGATCTCAATCAAATCTCTAGAACTACAAGAAGAAGCAGCAGAGGTATCAGCAATATGCTCCACCGACGTCATCGAACTAAGTACCCTCCATACAAACGGGACAACTAGGATCATTTTCTAGCCCTACATGGGACAAGCCTAGTAGGTATATACTGGTGGAGACACCCAATATGCCAGATGGAGGTACAAGAAGACCACTTTGTTGTTTCCATTGCAGACAGATTGGTCATTATGCAAGTGAATGTCTCTATCCGAGAGCCAGTGATGATTATACGCAAGTATGTGTAAATTGCAAGTAGTCGGGATATACTTATTAGTAATATAATGCTCCGTTCAATTTCAATAATCAAAATCAATAGATCCAAAGCCAAGAAAAAATGGAGGAGATAAATCAAGGTCCTTAAGATTCACCACTTCATCGAGTAGAAGTAGTCCAAGCTATCCTTACAAGAAGTCAACAAAAGAAAAAAGGACCAATTTAATATTTGGGTGATCTTGAAGCGAAGGGCCAATTGGACCCAATTACGGAGATATCCCATTCAGGTCCTGATATGGGCTCCTTACTCAGTATAAGACGAGAATCGGTTGTATACCTCAATGAGGTATTAATTATGGAGGCTTCGATTCCGTGTCAAGCTATTTTGTTCTCTACACAGTTTCGAGAAATATCCTTTTCGTTGAAAGATCTTTTAAGAGGTGTAAATTCCAAAGAACCATTATCAGTCGAATTGGGAGAACAATCTTACTCATTGAAAGAACCAATTTTACAAGCTCCATCAAATTCAATTCTAGTAGCTATACCAATTTCTAATATAGAGAAAATCAATTTATCTGTATTGGTGTCTAGCACTGGAAAGAAGAAATGAACATTGAGAATTACCACTAATACAAAATCATATGATATTCTAAAAGATTTGGGCACCATACAGCGCAAGATCTCTATGAAGCAACTATTGGCGATAGCACTTGAGTGCCGAACTATCTTGAATTCCTCATTAATTCATCGCAGATCTCAAAAGAAAGAAATCTAAGAAGTAAATTTGAATCTCGATCCGGGTGCACCTACGATTGATGTCTCAATTGATGGAATATTATTATTGGGAATGTAAGTAGACGGAGGATCTAGTGTAAATCTTATGAATGCCGCTACAATTGAGGAGTTGGATTTGGATCACTTATTGCCTACTACAGTAGTTTTAAGAATGGCTGACTTCACTCAAGTTAAATCTATGGATATTTTATGAAGTATTGATATAGTAATTACGGAGATTACCTACAAAATTGATTATATTGTTTTTCAATTACGAAGCTCTATATTGTCATAATCAATTTTATTCGGATGACCATGGTTGTATCAAGCTAAAGCTCGAAATGACTGGGGCCCTAGTACATTGACAATTGGGAAAGGTAATGATAAAATTGTGCTTGAAATGTACCCTGTCCAATATCATGGAGAAACTCAAGTTGTTAGTTCAGAAATCACATTGAATTATGAAGATGAGTCTACAGAAGAAGAAATTGGTGCACCTGACTCAATTTATCCTGATACAAGGCAAGTTGTCGAGCACACTAGACTGAACTACCAATGCAGAGGACCGGGAGAGTATTTAGTTCCTCCATATGTTATTGACGATTCTGATCATATGATTGCATATTGGATGAATAGATGGGATGTTTATCACGTTAGTACTATGGAACTGGACTTGGAAAGTTCTAATGTTTCAAATTTTATTTTAAGATTTTGGAATTGAGCAAAATATTAGTCCAGAGACACCTAAAATTTCATGATGTCAACCAATTAATTTAGGTATAGGGAAGGCTCTCCAAATCATTCAAATTTACGATGGCATAAAAGGCAAGGAGAAAGAAATTTGGTTTAACGCATAAAAGTGCTTTAGCATGGTCGTATGCAGATTTGAAAGGAATTCCAATTGAATTTTGTGAGCATCGAATTATATTGGAGGAGAATGCTATACCAGTACGCCAAAGACAACATTGACTTAATCCAAAATACTCACTTATGGTAAAAGAAGAGCTACATAAACTCTCGGAAGTTGGATTTATCTATCCAATTCCTTTCAATGAATGGGTTTCACCAATTGTTATGGTGCCAAAAAAAAATGGAAAAGTTTGCATCTATCAAGATTTCTGAAAATTAAATGTGGCTACTAAGAAGGACTATTTTTCTTTACCATTCATGGATAGTATATTGGATGCTGTCATTGGACATGAATGTTATTCATTTCTTGATGGATTCTCCAATTATAATCAAGTTAAGATTGCAAAAGAAGACATATTAAAAATTACTTTTACTATGGATTGGAGGACCTTTGCTTATAAGGTTATGTCGTTTGGACTTTGTAATCCACCAGCTACATTTCAAAGGATAATGATGCAAGTGTTTCAGGATTATCTATGAATTTCAATGGAAATATTTCTAGATGATTTCTGTACATTTAGTACAAGAACCAGGCATTTAGAATGTCTCAGTTAATGTTTGAATCAATGTGCCAAATATGGAATTTCTTTAAATTCAAAAAAGTACCAATTTGGTGTGCCTTCTAATAAACTATTGGGTCATATAGTTTCGATGGCATGAATTGCTACAAATCCGGATAAAATAAAGATTATAGTAGAATTAAAGCAACTAGACATTATTACGGGTGTTCGAACATTTGTCGACCATGTCAGTTATTATCAGCAATTTATCTATCTATTCGCAGTTATATAGCTTCTCTTAACAAATCTCTTGAAGAAACCACCAACCGATGGGACCAGTCCATTTTGGACAAAGGAATGTACAATTGCATTTAAAACATTGAAATAGAAATTGGTTTCAGCACCAATATTGGTGGCACCTTGTTAGACAAAACTATTTCAAGTTTATGTGGATGCATCTAAAGTCACGATTGGTTCTGTGCTAAGCCAGAAAGATGACCAGGGTTTTGATCACCCTATTTATTATGCAAGTCATCAATTGGTAGCAGTTGAAAGAAATTATACAATAATCGAAAGAAAAGCATTGAGAATGATTTATTCCATATAAAAGTTTCAACATTATCTTCTTGGTTATAAATTTTTTTTCCATGTCGACTATGATGCTTTAAAATATATGATTAATAAGCCTCAATTGAGTGGTCGTATTGCACAATGGGTTCTACTCTTGCAGGAATTTGACTTTACTATTCAGGTAAGACTAGAGAAATCACATTCCAATGCAGACCATTCATCTCGGTTATCCAATATATTGAGTAATGAATCCATTAACGATGCACTACCTGATGCGGAACTGTTTGTAGTAGATATAATTACTCTAGAATATAGTGAAATAATTCAATACTTGACATTTCAAATACTTGACCTACTCGAACTTCAGCAATGCTATTGGTACCAATTCTTGAATAAGCGCCTTTCAAAAAATGAGGAATTGATTTTGTGGGACCAATTGCACTAGCCTCGAGAAATGGACAAAAATGGTATATATTGGTAGGAACAAATTACGTAACAAAATGGGCTGAAGTAGTAGCTACAAAAACTGATAGTGCAAGTACAATAGCAACTTTTTTGTATGAAAATATTATTACACGGTTTGGTTGTCCACGAGAATTGGTTAGTGATTGAGAAACTCATTTTATAAATAGTACAATCGAAGCACTCACAACTAAATATGAGATAAAACATCAAAAGACTACACCATAACATCCTAGAGCCAATGGGCAAACGGAAAAGACTATTGGAATTTTATGTAAAATCTTAACAAAAATAGTTTTAGGAGCAGGAACAGATTGGGACATTAAGTTGTTTGTAGCTTTATGGGCATACCGTACTACATATAAAGTTATTACTAATGCTACCCCTTTTTAATTGGTTTATGGCCAGAAAACAATATTACCTATTAAATTGGAAGTCCAAAGTTTACGAATTGCTATAGATAATAGATTGGAAGATGAGGATTCACTACGGCACCGTTTAGAAGAATTAAAAAAATTAAATGAAACTAGAGCCAATGCATTAATGATAATAGAAATGACACAAAAATGAAGGAAGACTTATTATGATAGTAAGCTTAGACTAAAGGCTTTTATGCCAAATGATTTGGTACTTCTTTATGATAGTCAATTTAAAATATTTTCAGGAAAATTTCAAGTTCGATGGCATGGGCCATATCGAGTTATTGAAGGATTTCTAAATGATTCAATACAATTGGAAGATTTTATGGGTACTAAATTTATGACACGGATCAATGGTAATGGGCTCAAACTTTACTATCCATAAACCCGGGACGGATTTTCTGTTACAAAAGGGAGAGTCGGTCCAATTGATTGGACCATAGTAAGAAGTAGGAAGGAGGCTCTTGACAAGCATCGTGTTTTCTTTTGTAGTTAAGGAGAAGATGGCGAATATGATATCTGAGATAGTAAGGATGGAGATCGATTGGAAGGAACAGCAAGAACGACTACAGATAGAGGTTGTGATGTTGCAAACTAAACTAGCCGCATTAACAAAGGAGGCCAATAATTTAGTGTAGACCAATACACCAGTTTCAGCGATATCACCTACGGAGATACCTTTGAAACCGACAGAAAAATGGTAGAAGATGTTGGGGGAGCATGACAACCAAATTATCCAATGTGAGTCTCAAGTACGGGAATTGGATTTGTTGAATGAAGATCTAACAGCACGTTTGGATAGAGAACCCTCAAACACTGAGGCAGATGACGAAGATATAAAGAGGAGAAGGTCACTAATTCAAAGGATGGTAAGCCAACGCTACTACGTCTTTATAAGTTGAGGCTAAATAATATTTGCAAGGACTCTGCACAATTAGGAGTGGGCCTATGTAGAATAGGTAAATTAACTTTGTGATAAGTTACTGGTTGGTTATTGACAACTTTGAGAATTAGACAGATGATTAGGTAGTTTAGTTGGTAACAGTAGGTTGTTAGTGAAATAAATGGTTAAGAATTCAAATGATCATAACCTTTAGAATCCGCTAGCCGATGGATCATCTTTTTGGTAGGATAAATAGGTTGAAGAAAGTAAGCCGAGGGCCATACTATGAGAGTCATAAGCCGAGGTAAGCTTGGTGCTACCTCTTTATTTTCTTTATTATTTGCTTATGAAGAATTATGATTGAGAGAAGTATTGTTGAATTGATAATCCTAGAATGGATTATGGATTGAATTAAGAAAAAAAGTAGTAAGCCTTGATGTTTTGCAGTTTGATAATTGATTTTAGATAGCTAGAGTATAATCAATTGTGACACTAATAAACCCAATTCATATAATCAGTCTTTCTCCATGTTCGAACCCACCTCTATTAGTTCAATTGCTTTGATCTACTGAAGCTTGAACGCAACGAGAACAACAAGTATGCATGTTTGTATGTATGTAGAATCCTTTTTCTTTGATATCTACCATGTTAATAAATTTAAAATCTTATTAATTCAAATCCTCTGCATAGTGCTAAAGAAAATTCAACTACTGTGAAATTAATTTTTATTATAGAACATAAAATTTTCCAAGCATTGTCATTGTCGTCCTAGTAATTTAATAATATATTTTTTCTTTAATATTCTCTATATTTATCTCAAAATTTGTAACTGGAATAATATTATATTAATAGTATTGCTAAAACAAAATTGTGGGCATTGCTTTAAGCTTGGAAAAGAGATTGGTAGCCATCATCAATTCTTAAACAAATTTGTGGGCTTTCCAACACTCACACACAAGGGAGATCTTCATTTCTCTCCATAAAAAATTACAAATAACTGTCAAAATTAGCATCCAATGGGTAATAATAAAAATTCTAATATTGAAGAGGAATATTACTAAAATTATATATGAATACTATAGTTTGTCTCAACATGAATATGTATTCACTTACAATAATTTGGACAAGTGGTTTAAGAACATTACTACCTATTGGTGCCAATGGAGATGGTTGATTGGTGGCCACTGTGGCTATATGGTGCATTTTCCAACGTGGCTCTAGGGCAGTCTCCAACCACTCAATGGTGTGGCCAACTTAATGCCAAGCCCAATGTTATATGATCGTATCACACTAGCTTTTTGGGGATCTCACTATTTGTTATGGATATTCAACAAGAATATTTTAGAAATATTATTAGAATATTATATGAAATTCTAGAAGGTTCTAAAATATTTTTAAAATATTCTAATATAAGTTTCTAGAGAGATTTATAAAATATTATAGAAGGTACTAGAAGATTCTTAGAATATTTTAGAAATTTTAGAAAGTTTTAGGAAGACTAAGAAAGTTATTTGAGAAACTTCATAAGATTGTTTTATCTTCAAGTAATATGGAAACTCCTCTAGAAGCTTTCTAATACCTAATATATATTGGAGTCAAGGTTGAGGAGATCCTCAGTCTCAACAATATATCTCTTGGAGCTCTAGCTTATCTTTTTTGATATTGATTTTGTATTCATCTAATATAATCAAATTGTTGGTAGCTTTCTTATTGAATCTCTTATGTTCAACTTCTTGTTTGGTCTTCTATATAGTATATTTGTGATACTTCTAATTTTATACTTTTATCCCCTTTTCATTTTAAGAAATCCCTCTTCCATAATAAAATGAGAAAAAAAGTTACTTTTATTGACTACCCTATAATGTGGTTGGTAGAAGTTACGCTTGACGCTATCTGCCTGTACCTACATTAACTCCTTTAAGGCCCCACTTCAAACCTTGTCTCAACATGATAGAACAATTTCCATGACATATTGTCAAAGAAACACTATATTTTGCAGTAGTTGGTGAATAGACCACAATGGAGATTGTTCTAAGGTTGGGATAGCTTAGCTAGTCATTGGCAACATCATTGGCGACAATAGTGGCCATGTTCTAATGCAATGGATTTAGAGCTTAAATCTCATGGCTGCCATTGACTCTTTTTGATTATGGAACAAAATGAAATGTTTATTTTTGATATATGTGTTGCGTTTTTTGAGGTGTTGAAGGATGTAATCTCTTAAGTAGTGATTGAATTCAAATCAATAATCCACAAATAATATTACTTTAATCCTCAAGAATTATTAACTATGCTTCTAAGGATTTATAATACAATATAAAACATAATAGAAATAAATATAAAAACTTTGATGATATTGCATTTAAAAACACAAATATCAAAAAAAATTCCATAATTTAGTTTTGTGCAATTCAATTAATAATTTTTTTATGAGTACTCTTGTAAAACTTTTAAAGTTTGATTCAAAAAGTTATCTTCATAAAACACATATATATATATATTCATTTGAACTTTGAAATCAATCATGAAATGACTTCAAAAATGTTCAACAAGTTACAATGGTTTTCAAGATTTCACAACTTTGTCAAAGTATTTCTTAAAGTTAAAAAATTATGCAATATAAGAAAAATAACAACAATTTTTATTAAGTAATTATATATTTTTTATGTTTGATTTATGGATATATATTTTTTTTTGACATAAAGTTGAAATATATCCTAAAGAAAAATCATTTCATTCATGAGGTTATTAAGTAAAAAATAAATAAATAAATAAATCAATTATATTTTTTTTCAATTTGTTTTTCATTTTTTTTAATTAAAAACATACTAAAAAAGGTGTTACTGTAATTTATATGATTTCTAATTTCAAAGCACGAACAAAATCCAGATGATAGTTTCACCATCACATTTTATGAAAGTTTTATTTTCACACGTCCAAGAAATTATGAATATGCAATAAACCAAAAACAATGAGATTCATTCGGTTCCATTGTTAGTGACCTTTTCTTGTGCATTTTTATAGTTGCACAGGTTATTGTTGTTGTTGTTGTTTCTTTTTTCTTTTTTTGGTTTTGGTTTGTTGTTTTAAGTTCTTATATTCCTTCATGAATGTAATGGATGTTTTTTCTCATCGTTTTTGCATGTAAGAGTGTTCTTGTTTTTCTTTTTCTTTTTCTTTTTTCTTTTTTGGTATTAATGGAATGTGGTTTTTTGTAAAAGGGTTTGCATTGTAATTACTTATCCTGCAGCATATTGTTATACATCAGTAACTCCTCTTAAATGTTTCTCTTAACAAGAAAAGAAGAAATCCAATACTACTGCTATATATATATATATATATATAGGAACACTAAATCTCATTTCTTTTCAGTTGTGGTAATCATTTGTATTAAATAAGGTAATTCTGCAATATTTTAGTCATTGTGCTTGGTATCATTCCCCAACTTCTCAAGGCTTAAGTGGTTTCATTTTTAGTTGCAATATTAACAAGAATACTCTACTACTTTGAATATTTTATTCTGATATTTCAAGAAATAATGATTCCCCTTGTGCACTTTGTTTGCAACTGTACATGAGTGGCTTCACATTATTTTTAGAAATCATGTTATATGCTACATTGTTCCTGTACAATGCACATACCTGCACTAAATTTCTCTTTTTTTATTTTTATTTTATTACAGTATTGGAAAATTTAATAAAAACACATAAGAAGATGAGGTAAAGTACTGTGAATCAGAAATGTGCGGTGTTTGATCAACTGTGAGAAAGCATTCATGTCCACAAACCAATTATGTGCAATATGACCACTTTAAAGTGTCCTTTCAGAAGTTATAATATTGAGGAGGATAAAAAACATATATGTATATAAATGGGGAGAGAGAAAGAGAGCACACCTATTTAAGAGCACCCGCTGTTGAGTAGGAGATCTTAATGATGTAGGGAATCTGTTTTGCATAAAAATGTCTTTGCATTTTTTCACATTTTTACATAAATATGCATTGAAAAGAAAGAAATATTGTGAAAACATTTTAAATCCGTCAGAATATAATTTACTGTGTAAAAATGAAGAATGAAAAAGAAAAAATCAGCTTGCTATAAATATTCACATAATGGAATGATCTTTATGGAAAAACATTATAAATACTGAATTTTAATTACCTACATCATTCTTTGAAATATCAAAATTATTATTATCATTATTTATTGGAAAAAAATTATTCTAATATATATACCAAAAATAGAAATAATAATATTTTTAATATATGTTAGTTACATTTTAAAATTTATTCTTTTATATGAATATATATATATATATATATATACATATATTCTTCCATATTTAATTTAATGTATTGAAATGTAAAATTTTAAATGCTTTATTGAACAAAATGATTATAGATTTAAAAATTCTATTCATTTATTTCTTATAATTTAAAGCTTAAAATCTTATTAAGATTCATCATAGGAAGAAAAGTGTAAATATTTTTTTAGTTAAATACACTTGTAAATTTTCCAAGTAATTTTTTCAAAAAAATTACCATTAAATAATTTTAAAATTTATCTATAGTATAGTTCAAGTGTTTTGACTATATATATATATATATATATATATGTAAAATAGTTACATAATGTAAAATTTAATCTTAACTAGTCTTATTTTTATAATGTATACTTTTGTTGACAATAATGTTGTATCATTCATTTGTATGACTTCCAACCTCTAAGTCAATTTTCCAAGCTTTATATCACAATTCCTTCAACAAAAATGTTTTACTCGAGTACATAATTTATTTGACTAATAAATCACAAGAGTTGTACGCACAAACCCTATTGTTAACCTCCTACATTGTTCTACAACTATGAATACACAAGAGTCTATATAAGTCTCTTTCTAAACGATTAGTTTTAATTTGCGAAAATTTTGATGTATCTGGATAGGTGCAAGAATGACTCAATAAAGATCGACAATTAACCATAATTCATTACAGTTTGATGTCAGGAGCTTGAAGAGAGTGAGTAATTTGGGTTCCTAAACAATTTTCTGTACATTTCGAAGGTTTTAGCTTTACATGACAGGAGGTGAAGTAATCTGACCAAGCGCACAATGTCGGTGACAAGACTTTTTCAGTTTCACAAATATTAAATACCCAAGGTGATCATACAATGCCAACAAATCTGTTGCAATTTTTTTAGTTTGCAATCACTCTGTCGCTAACTGTAACAATGTAATCAGCAGTCTTTTGAATCTGTTACACCTCAGGCTGTACACACTTTCTTCAAAGTCAATGTTCTGTTTTTATTGACATATCTATTAATTTTGCAAAACCGTACACAAAAACGCTATTTTGATATTTTAAAACTACTTTTGAAATGAGAATATATTCACTAATTCATGAAGAAGGTAAACTGCCTATCATCTTCTTCGTTCACCCCTAAGGCAACGCTGATGTTTCTGCATTTTGTGTAGTCAGCTCCTGACTATTGAGTACGGTTTTTGGCATAGATTCGGGAGAGGAATTTGACAAGTCCAATTTGCATCATTGACACGTTCGGGAAAATAATTTGGTGCACATTCCCACAAGCAAAAGACATTTCCTACAAAAAGAGTTTTATATCTTCAACAAGAAAGATTCAGAATTCCCACGCAGCAGCACATACACCGCAGTTTTCATCTCAATCTCGAAAACAGTTCGTGCCAGGAAAAATGTACCTTAAAGTTGTTTCATTCGATGAAAAGTCATATCTCTGGAAGAGCACCAAGCATGGAAGCAACAGCAGTGTGCAAGCAGTGCGCTATGGATCTCGTCCATACAAAGTGGACGCATGTACTGGAAAAGTATTGCCTGTTTGGCACAAAATTATAGTTGAAAGTTGCGCTGCATTGATAATATGATTGTCTGGAGATGGGACATTTCTGTCGTCCTTGGTTGCTGCTAGTCAGAATGTTAGAGGTTGTTGTTACATTATTCTTTTGGCTCTCTCCTGTACTATCTTGTATATTTTGGAATACAATAACATATGCAGCAGTTCATTGCGACTTCGCACATCAGCTTACTCTGCATGAGCCCTGAAAATTGAAATGAAGCCAGATATACTTGGAATTGCTTCGAAAGCTTACATGTTGAAGTTCCCTTGCAAATTCACTATTCTAAATAATAAACGCTCCGAAACCTCGATTGTATAGAAATTAACTCAACAGCTTAAGAAAAAAGTTACCAGAACAAAAATACGAATAACTTATCTCTTTGAATACCGATCAACGAAACCCTTGGCCTTGGGTGGAGCTAGATACCGTGCCTGCACAAAGGTTGCAACAACATGAAGAGAGTCGATCTAAACCGTGAATGTGTGCGGATTAAGGTAAGGTCACACTGCAGTCTAGGTTGCAAATGTGCTACCGTACCTGATATGGAGAAGGACTAAAAACCAAACATTGAAATAAACTACAATCGACTCTAATTTCGCACAACACTTCCTGCATTCCAGATGGTACCTGAATAAACATGCGCTCTGCATCGCTATCCTTCCCTTGATCCTTCAGTAATATACCCTGTAACATTGCATGTGAACTAGTTGAAATCCCATGTGTTGCTACGACCCCATCCATAGCAGTAACATCAGAGTACTCGGGAAACGAAACTTAGAGAATCGAAATCGAACATGAAGAACTGTGAAGCTAAAATAAATTGACTGTCTGAAGAGCTTTTTGACAAGATCGTGGAGTTCCTTGATACCAAGATGTTAATAAGGCTAAGTGACACACAAGAACAAAAACTTTACCTTGGCCAAGTATCCCCTGAAATCATCAGGATAGGAACTGATTAAGTTGTCGTACACAGCAATTGCATCCCCAGTGTGACCTTCCCAGGTTGAGTAGGCCTTCCCAAGTAACATTTCAACCTGATTCAACATTTTAATCACATCCTGTTAATACAAACGGGAAGACCGAAAATAAAAAGATCACAAAACCCATTGTTCTTATCCAAGAATATAACCTTTATTTGACAAAAATATTTTGAACAGTTCCTGCCCTTGGTGATTAAAGCCAAAACAATATAAACAATAGGAAAACCTTACTTGTACAGGATCCACGCGGTCATCTGCATTTCCACTTCCCTCTTGTGATGATGGTGGGGATTGAGGACCTGCATTCAGTCGAGTTCTTGCTGCAAGCATCTCTCCAACAGCCTGATCACGTAATATATCCAATAGATGAGAGTCCATAACTGTGTTGCTACATCTCTAGGCGGAATTTCAATTGAAATCTATTTTTTCGATCCAGTGGTTTCTGACTTAATCCAATGTCCATCAACGACGATTCAGTGATAGAAACTTTTTTGAAAAAGACATACCTCACTCGGCTTGTTGTCTGCTAGCAGGGCACTGACAAGTCCTTGCAACAAGCCTATGGTGTCTTTTGGAGCAGCCTGCAGCCAAACAGTACCGAGTTCCAAACTTAGCATAATTTCATCTCATCATAGCTAGAAAGTAAGAAAAAGCTATAAGTTAAGACGAGAACACCTAGGTCATAGTTTCAAAACAAATCTGAATGTAGGATACCAATTAAAAAATTTGAATTTTTTTGGTTTCATAGCTGTTTCACGTAGAGGCAAAGGCAAGCGCAACGCTTCAAGATATGTCCAAGCACAGATACATCACTTGTACAGACGATTAGAGATTTTGATCATACTCTGACGGCGCTCCGGTAGGCTGTAGCACTGCCTGCATAGTCACCAGCTTCATATCGAACTTCACCAAGTAACCGCTGGGCTTCTACATCCTTGGGTACTTTCTGTAAGACAGGATTGACACGCAAAACAGAGCACTTGCATGAGCGGTGCAGAGGATATTAGATTACTGTGGAAGAAAAATTAACAGAGATCTGATCAGATATGTCCTTGGACATGATCGAACTTACTTTCGTACATACTACATGAAAGTTAACAGATAAATGGCAAATTAAGCTACTTGTTACGTGTCCTTTGATGCAGTCACAGAACTTGCTATATATACAGTTGCACTTACATTGTTTTTCTCACACGTATTTTGTCCTGTCAACATTTAATTTTGAACAATAACATACCTGGACAAGCTTGGTGAGATACGTGGCAGACTTGCTGTACTCTCCCAGTTCTGCATATGTAACACCTGCACCCTGCACCAATTGTGCACAGTATTAAACGTACTTCGCAATGTACGCCTTTCCCTACAAAAAGATCACCTTTAAAATTCCAGAAAATGGATGCCGATATCAGTATATTGAAGTATCTTGCCGAAAAGCCCAAGGTTCAAAGAGATCAGCCATGTTCAACTTGTTCTGAATAACATAATCTGATTTGAGCAATGTTAAACCTAGTTCTTTTTCATTTACCAGGTAGTTTATTTACTCTTCTTTTTCTTCAAAGCAATTGCGATTAGTGAGGATCTTACAGGCAACTTATAGGCATACATTAAATTCGAATTTGAGCTTTACGGTCAACTTCTAGTTTCGTGGTTAAATATGATAATCTTACCTCAAGAGCGTCACGATCATCTGGTGAAGTCTTCAGTGTTTCTTCAAATTTCTCAACCTGGGCCTGCAGAATGAGGCGCAGGATGATTGTTCAGTGCGTCAACAAGAGAGAACAGAACATATAAATGGATGTTCAGTGCATAACCTTGAGTTTAGCAGCTTCTTCCGGAGGCAGCGTTGGTTGCTCAACCTGCTGCTGATTGCTTGAGACCCCGCTTGGGCTATGCTTCCCAGACATCCACAGAAAAACATGAGATGATAATTACAAGGAAATTGCTTCATAATAATCTGCACGTAAAGAGTTGATTTTGAAATAAAACTTGACTTCCAAATTCAACGGAGCTAGATAAGCCCCGCTGGAATATGATAAAATGCTGAAAAACTAAAACATTGGCATCGTATTCCATTTCTTCCTATTTGGCTGCCTTCAAAGTGATATTGTTCCAGTAAGCAAGTACATACCTCCCGCTGGGTAAAAAATCTCCTAGAGTAAATATGAGTGCAAACACCACTGCTGCCACTCCAATGCCGATCTGGACCAACCCTCATACAGGTCAGTAGCAACTCACATTGACACAAAGTACAAGAGTAAAACTTGAATAAGATGATACTTACTCTTGCACCAATACTGTCGGTCCACTTAGCAACTTCTGAAGCAGGAAGAGGTGCATCATAATCGATGGGTAAGAATTTCCTATACTCCTCTGCTTCCTTCAGCTCCTTGGCCTTCCTAAATGCATCTACCAGCCTAAGTTAGTCATTTACATCGAGACACGAAATCGTTCAGACCCCATGAAAAAGTTCAGCAACAAGGAAGACATTCCATCTCATCTACATGGGCTAATATAGAAGCACTCTGGCATATTGACGCACGAAAACTCAATAATCTACAAGCAGCTGAGTAACTGAATTGATTACTTATAATAACAACGAGACACCTATTTATGTGTTGAGACATGGTACTCTCCATACTCTTCATTTACACGAATGAAGAGGTCCCACGAGTTCCGTATGACAATGAACGAAGACCATATACCTCCTGATGACTGCAAGTCGTTCTTCGAAATCGTCGTTAGTGACCACTGCCTTCTCCTTTTCCTCTGTTCCTTCTAGATCTAATGCTGGAGCTTGCTCCGATACTGCCACATCACACAGGATGACGCTCTCTTACACAAGCTGATAAGATTAGATCTAGAATATAATATTACAATCTTCTATATGCCAGAAATCGTAGAGATTTTGATACAGATTGATTAGCAATTTTCAAAGTTGAACTGATCGGTTCAAAATAACAAGGAGAAAACAGTGCACCTGCAGTCGTCGCATCATCATTGACCTGCTGTTTTTGGGCCAGGATCTGCCTGCACAGCTTCCAAAGGGTCAGTTCCAGCTCATGCATTAAGCCACAAAAATTGAAAGCAAAAGTAGAACCTAATGTTTGCATCTGCAAGAGAAAAACTGATGCTTATTGGAACGCAAGACAAATGTCACTTATATCGTATACTCACTGTGCTCGAGCTAATTGGTCTTCCTCATTCTTTGGTTGCGGCCGGTTGGCTTTCTGAAAGAGTGACAAGCAAATAAGTTCATGCTCTACTTAGCAAACGCATTTAGATACACCGTTCTGAAAAGGTGTTAACCTAAGCTATAACTCTGCGATAAACTACGAGCCCTTAAATTGTATGAACCGAGTGAAGAAAATCGTACACTATACAGCATTAAAATAAATAAACAAACAAACAGATAAATAAAATCCACTAATATTCATAAGAATCAGAAGCTCCTATGCTTCAGTGAAGAGGGAATATAATGATTATTCGGTCCATTGGCAGCTGACTACGTCAATACATCCCAAATGGTGTGACTGTGCAGTAAAATTAGGTTCTTAGACAAGAATTAAGTTAAATAAGTGCACAAACCTTTTTTTTCTTCACAGGTTGACGACCGAATCCGGACTTGCTTCCGTCCGTAGCTTGAATACTTAGCCTTCTCTGAAATTCGTGCTTTTTATTCCAAGTATTAGCAGGCGGGATGTATCTCCTCAAGGATTTAAATAAAATGGCTCCATATCCAATCTGGGGAACATTGATGTCGAACCTACGCACCTGCAATTACTTACGCCAAGTCATGGAAAAGATGGAAAACTTGAACGAAGTCCTTTCCACAAAAAAATATAAATAAATGAGAGGGGGGGGGTGTGTGTAGAATAAGGAGAAGTAGGGATGGAGGGAGGCGCTGCGGCGAACGATAAGTTTTAAATTAAGAATCCTGAACACATCTGGAACACTCTGCAATGTACAAAAGCCTGCTTGCTCAGTTGCACACTGACGTTGAGCAAATCGGACGCGTGGATATCTTTCAGTTAAGCCCAAAACCACAATACAAATGTCTCAAAAGAGCTGCTAAAGACACGAGTGAAGAAATGCACCCCCCCCCCCCCCCCCCCCCCCCCAAATCGAGAATGCAGAATTCTGCATCACCCCTCATGGACTCCAGTGCCAAATTCGGAAACGACCTTCCGAGGCATCGAATAAAACAAGAGACCGTGACTGCTCACCTCTTCAGCACCCCCTTGAAAACGGCGTAACCCACAGCGAAGGGTGTACTGAGGTGATGAGACCCCGATCGCCATGGCAACAACCTTCGAGATTGCTCACCAACTTAGCTGCAAACCCCCACAATGCGCTTATTCATGCAGACACATCCAACCCACAAACTCTAAAACACCACACACACGCTGTGGCTTACTGGCTTACTGGCTTACTAAATGGCTGGGTGTTGCTGACCTCCAGAGTCCTACAATTTACTGGCTCACTTCTACCGTCAGGCAATCACCCACACCCTCGAAGCATCACACGACACTCCATCCCACAGCCCTCGGAATTACTCTCAATATCCGTCTCCTTGAGCTCTTCCGTCGATGCTTCGAAGGGTTCATCCACCCACCTGGAGCTACGTCGACATAGCCTCGTCCTTCGATTGGCTCTTACAGGATGAGGTGCTCCGCTGGCGCCTTAATGCGGAGTATCTTGGTTCTCCGCTTTGAGCTTCATGGCAAACCCCTGCGTTTCTGCTTCTCATATTTGTTCTTTTGCACAACACTTCCAAGCAATGTAGAAGCTCATGCGCATCGCTTCAATCCCAGTGTGAAATTGAGCTCTTTCATTTGTGAAACCAATTTACCGGCCATTCTTTCATTTGTGAAACCATCGCCGGATCCTCCTTCCATCAACCATCAAGACTGTATGTTTCCTCGTTTGGGTGCTTGTGTGGCCGTTTCTGAGGAACTCCATTTGTCATTTACTATTTTCCTTTTGTTCCTTCTGTGCAAGAGATATCCCCAAATGGTAGATCCTCATTTTATTTTTGAAAATAAATCTTTTCACGTTAGAAGAAGCATGAAAGAAAGGAATAATCAGTTAACATGTGAATGTTGTAAAGGACTAAAGAAATTTTTAGCAAGTCATTGAAAAAGGTTCTCACATACAAAAAATATCTATAAATAAATAAAAATTGTTCGGCGACGTTGTCAGTTTGTACCAGGGGATGGAGTGGTCAATCTTAAAAAAGAGCTGAAAACTAATTTGGTGTTTGGTACAGCATTTTATCACTACATCACTACAATTTTTTTATATATATATTTGGGGTTTTAAACTAATGATTAGAAATTTTCCTATATGTGAGCAAGAAAAATTGTGTAGACTATAGAGAATAAGCCAAAGTTTATAAATTTTACTTCAGTATTTATTTATGCAAAACCAAAAAATATTCCATTATATATATATATATATATATATCTTATTTTGATTTAAAAAAAATATATTCTTAATATTTGGGTTTGAAAAGGTAACAAAAAAAAATAATGAGTAAAATAATATATATTTTAAGGTACAAAAGAATACTTTAGCAGAAAAATTAGAATTGCTTTATGAAGTAACAACTTTAAAAGGAGAAATTAACAACATTTTGTAAAGTTCTAAATATACTACAAATACCATGACTTTTTTCTTTATTAAGAAATATATGTATATATATATATATATATATATATAATGATATAATATTATAAAATATTAAAAGAATAATAAAAAACTATAATTATAGTAGATTTTTATTATAAAATAAATATATCTAATTTTATCAATGTTGGAAAATCATATACATTTGTTATTATTATTATTATTATTAGAAAAAATGTAACAAAGAAGATTGATGTTTTTTTATTGACAACATCCATCAAAACAAAGATAAAGCAAACAAGATTCAATGGAGATTGTATTATATCTTCTATGTTTCTTTGAAGTTTTTATATATTTGTGGTGCTAAGGAGACAAAAAATCAACCATTAACCAATTCAATTGTAGAGCTATTATTTGTTAAATTACTAGACATTGCATTGAAATTGTCTTAGCTTTAAAGACAATGTAATAGAGATGAAGACCCTCAAAAATGACATATTCTTCTTCATATAAATGGTGAGATACAACTTATTTGGTATCATGATTCTTCAAATGAATCTTCAAAGGAGACTCTTAATGTTCAATATTCTTCAAAGGAAACAAAGATTAGAATATGTAGTAAATATATTTATTTGCATATTAAACTTCCTCAACTTGTGATTATTGCTCTGCTTGGAACTTATTTTTAGAAGAAGGGATAATATCATGGAAATATATATATATATATATATATATATATTAATAATTATATAGATGATATGAATAAATAGAAATTTATAAGAATAGATAATTTGATAATATCTTATGAAGAAGCTTCTTAGTAGAATATAGACACAACTTTGTCTTTATATATGTTTATAAGTTGATTCATAGGTTGGAAATTTTACTAATAAGTTAGCTACATATTATACATATTGGCCACTTATGGTATAAGTTGGACATGTGGCACATATGTAAGAAACTTATCTTGCAAATTGAACATATATCTCCCAATCTACATACATCTTGGAGGTCCTAAAGGATGTTGCCACAAAGCTCTTACTTAGATAATATTTATAGATGCAAAAGTGAAGCTTTCATCACTCTTTTTCATTCTTATATTAATTCTAATCTAGTTTCAATAGTATCTAGTTTTGTAGTCTTTGGCAATAGCTATTTCAATTTCTTCTTGAATATAAGAATTTACTTATTTATTTTTTGTCATCTTCTTTGAAAAATATCTTCCTTCTTTGTTACCATTATTCAAGTTCTTATTCATAATAAATCTCTATTTAAAATAGACTCAATATATATATATATATATATACATACTATAAATAAAAATAATATTTTTAACAACTATTATGGTAGCAAATATACTAATCTTCAGATATTTAATTTTAAATATGGTTTTTATTTTTTTTATTTTAAAATATAAAACTTATATATTATATCTTTAAAAAAATTATCTTTAAAAAATAATTCTAATAAAACATGCTATTAAAGTCCAACTTTTTATTTATTTTCATAATTTTAAATTCTTAATCTACTTCTCAAAATACACATTTAGATTTTTTTCTCTTTGGCTTTTGCAATCAAATATATATTCTTCTAAACCTCTTAAATTCAAGTTTTTTTTTTGTAATAATCTTGTACTATTATTTTCTCTTATTCAAAAAAATAGATGTCTAATGATTTGTAGTACAACATTATTAATTTATAAACCATGATTTTTATCATTTGGTATTTATAAAATGTATTTGAATCTATTACTCTTTATTTCATGATAAATTATTTAAAACAAGAAGTAATAGTTTTTTTCAACTTATACATATATGTGATAATTTTTATTTTTTAAAATAATAATGATAACAATAATAAGGGAAAATATCATACATGCTCTTGAACTTTTCCAAAATATCAAGAATACCCCTCAAGTTTTGATAATATCACATCTACCCCTTTTGTGATAATTGCAAAAAGGTCTTTGTGCTTGTTGAGAATGTTTAGAAAGACACAAGAGTAATAGTAAGTCATACACACACACAAGAGTAGTAGTAAGTCATCCACACAAGAGGGTTTCTAAGGAGAGAGAGCTTCACACATAAAAATCTATTGATCTAGTTGTATCTCGTATATAAGAAGAGAAAGGGGAGAAGATAAACAATACTTCTCTACTAGACTCTAAATACTATAGCTACAATATTTATTATAGTCTATAGTAAATATTATGGAGAGCGCAAGCTACATTTAATGATCTCAATACTCTTCCTCGCTCATCATAATATTTACATAATATAAAATTTGTATAGAATTATGATCTATACTTTTTTGTGATCTTGTAAGATCAACAATTGTTACCTCATTAAAACCTTATCTAGGAAAATCTTATTTTATTTAAGGACAAAACCATAGATGAAAAAAAAATAGTACAACATCATTTTCTTTAATTATTTAAAGAGCTCATTAACTTTCTTATTCAAGAAGAGCAGGTCGCCGCATACCAATGCCATAAGTAAGTCGATGATGGTTGCTTAATAGGAGAGCTTTGGTGAAGAGATCAACAAGGTTATTTGTAGATTCAATTTTCTTAATTATAAGTGCTTGATCACTAATCAAGTCATGGGTATAACTAAAATACTTTGGATCAATATGCTTTGTCCTGTCGCCTTTAATAAAACCAACTTGCATTTGTGCAATACAAGCACTATTATCTTCATGCAAGATAGTTGGAGAATCATCATATGAAAATCCATAGGTTATTTGAAAAAAATTTATCAATTGATCGCAACCAAATACATTCTCGAGATGCTTCATGTAAAGCAATAATTTCTGCATGGTTGGATGAAGTTGCAGTTATTATTTGTTTTACTGATTTCCATGATATTACAACTCCATGTCTTAAGAATACATATCCTATTTGAGATTTAGCTATTGCAATATCAGATTTATATCCTACATCACAATATCCAACCAATTTTGGATCTGCGGATTGTGTGTAGTATAATCTCAAGTCTTCAGTACCTTTTAAATAATGTAATAAATGTTTGATGCCATTCCAATGTCGTAGTGTTGGACGTGTACTATGTCTTGCAAGAACATTAACTGCAAATGCAATATCTGGTCTTGTCGATGTAGCTAAATACAAAAGTGCTCCAACCGCTGCGAGGTATGGATATTGGTCTTCCAATATTTCCTCACCCTCGTCACATGGACGGTATGGATCATGACCATCATGACCACGTCCAACCATTAGTGTGGACAATGGATAAGCATCAATCATATTAAATCTTCGCAAGATTCGTCTAATATACGTTAGTTGGTAGAGAAAAATGCTACCATCTATTAAATGTATAATCTGAAGACCAATGTAGAAAGTTATTTTTCCTAGCATTTTCATCTCAAATTCACGTATAAGTAGGTTTGTAGCTGTAATACATGCAGATGTAATATCCACTAAGTTAAGATCATCAACATATACAGCAATGATCACAAAACTAGTTTTATCTTGTTTGATAAACAAACAAGGGATTAGTGGATCACTTATAAAATTATTTGTAATTAAATAATCTTGAAGACGTTGATACCACATGTGTCCGGATTATTTTAAACCATAAAAGGCATTATATACTTTAATACCACGATATTTTCCTAGAGCGGGTCGATTTGAAGTTTCTGTTTCTAAGCCAAGTGGAACTTTCATATAAATATTTGCATCAAGAGAATCATGTAGATATGCAGTTACTACATCCATCAGATGCATTTCAAGGGTGGCATGAACTGTGATTCCAATAATATATCAAAATATAATTGAATCCATGATTGGAGAATATGTAGATTCATAATCAATGCCAAATTGTTGAGTAAATCCTTGAGCAACAAGATGAGCTTTATAGCGGGTTATTTGGCCTTGAGCATCTCGCTTGCATATTTTATATCCTACATAGTAAGATGTAAGAGTGTCTACAATTGGACCAAAGACTTTCCTCTTATGCAAAAAGGCATACTCCTCCTCAATAGCAATTTTCTATTTTGACCAATCTGAGTGACGCATCACTTCTTCAATGGTTTGAGATTCAAGATTGTCTTCGTCGCAAGAAAGAGCTTCTATAATCATATATGCAAATGATTCATCTAGTATAATAGATGGTCTATTCCAAATATCATCTGTAGTATAATACAAAATAGATAATTCTTTACTCAACTTCTTCTTATTCCTTCTAATTCCAAGATTGTTTTTCATAGGAATTGAAGGTATATTATGCATGGATATATCATCATGAATTGATAGTCCTGCAAGATGTGTGGCAATTTCTTGAGAAATAATACCAGGATTAGTTAATTTTATAGCTTTCTTTTTATGTGGTTGCTTATCTGGTCGACAAGTTCTTTTAGTTGTTGTTGTTATAACTTGAGGTATTGTAGTCAATGGCACTGCAATCTGAGCAAGTGCATTTTGAGCCTTATTAATAAGAATTCTTGTAATTCTAGGTGCATCATTGAAGCCATCAAGTGTTTCATCTGTAATTTTTTTTAGATGCAAAATCTTAGCAACTTCAATTTCTACCAAAGATGTCATAGGATTGAGATTCATTGTAAATGTTTCTGATGCTTCAAATATGAGTACTTTATTTCTTTGTTGATTGGATACTCTTCCTTGAAAAATTGGAAATATATTTTCTTCAAAATAGTAATTTTACAAATGTGCACGTAATAATATGCCAGTTGATGGATCAATAATATGAATAATGCTTGGTGAATCAAAACCAACATATATGCCTTCTTGTCAATGAGATTCAATGGTACGCCATTGAGGTTCTAATATTGGAATCCAAGCACGGCAACCAAATACTCGTAAGTGAGATACATTTGGAACATGACCCAAAATGAGCTCATGTGCTGAAATAATTTCAAAAAAAGAAGAGCGGAGGCATATTAATGCTACAGCATGTAAAACTGCATGATTCCACATAGATGCAAGTAGATTTGCGTAAAGGAGGAGTGGTTGGGTAATAAATTGTATACGCTTTGTAAATGACTTTATAAGTCTATTTTTAGTATATTCATATAGAATACAATATGTCAACTCGATTCCTATTGTACTACAATAGTCTTCAAAAGACTTTGATGTAAATTCTTTTGCATTATCCACACGCAATGTTTTTATAGGATAATCAAGAAAATATGCCCAAAAATGAATAAGCATAGATATAAGATTGGCAAACACCATGTTTCGAATTGATAATAATAAAATATGTGATTATTTACCTGATGCATCAACAAAGACCAAAAAATAATGAAATGGTTATAATATTGGATTAATAGGACCACAAATATCACCATGCAATCTTTCAAGTATTAATGGTAATTATTGTGGAAGTTTTCAAATTGAAGACCGAGTAATCATTTTATCTTGCACGCATGCACGACATAATTCCATAGAATCTACATCCGTAGGCTTTAAATTGTGCCCAGTTATACATGGAATGATCTTTCTAAATAATGTGGATCTTGGATGTCCCAATCGTCCATGCCAGAGAGAAACACGACTCTTTGTGATAGATGATGCAAAATTAAATATAATAGGAGGCCGAATGATAATTTGGTATAAACAATTTTCTATAGCAAAAGCTTTTTCAATAACTTCATGATTCTTCGCAAGAACCAAAACCTCTTTTCTATTTAAAGTGGTGGTTGAGAGGTGATAACCATTAATACGCACATTTCGATAGTTAATTAGTCTTCGAGGTGCTAAGGGTGCAAACATCGCATGTTTATATTTTATGATGGAACCCTCATGTAGTTTTACCATCGCTATGCCTTCTTAGAAACAAAACGCATTTGTTCCAGCCATGGTCATCATATTTTTAGTTTGCCAAGTTGAAGATTTTTCAATAAAAAATCGTCTATCTTACAAGATAGTATGTGTTATTGCAGAATCAATGAGCACATCATTTGATTCATCATTAGAGGTTCTTTCATTCATATAAGCTTCTAAGTCATCAACACCAATTGAATCCATGGATGCATCGATGGTATGAATTTCACTAGCCTCAACTCACAATTTTTTATTTTCTTAGAATATTTTAATAAAATATTTTGAAGTACGACATGCATATACTAAATGTCCAATCATTCCACACTTATGACAAGAATGCATCTCTGATTTTTATTTTCTACTATAATTAATAATAGAACATTTATTCTTTCTATATGGGTAGAAATGGTCTTGACTATGACCAATTATGACGTATATGTGGAAGAAAAATGGTCTTTTGATGATCAAACCTAGATTTAAGATTCTTCCAAAGTTCTGCAAGATCTTCCACTTCCAAATATTGATGTTGTAATGCAAGTACAAGATGACAACGAAGGAGAAGAAGTGCTTTCCAACAAATAGCAAGAGGTATAGAAATACTTATTGTAGGAGATTCTTTAAACATAATGGTATCTGAGAGTTGTTCTGCAAATAAATTTGCTTTTGCCATTTTTACCCATAATAGATAATTGTTTCCATCCATAGTCAATGGTGGAAATAAAAGAGCTTGAAAATGTTGGGATGCACTAATAATAGTTGGAACCATAGTAGAAGCAGTTGAAGATGTTGAAGCACTCATTATAAATAAATTTATAAAGAAAATACAAGATCAAGTAGAAAAGTTGAATAAAATGTATCTTAAAATATAAAGTCAAATAAAATGATAAACTTAAACTTGAAAAAATAAAAAAAAATATATATATATATATATATATATATATTTTAAGGAGGTTGTAGATTATGGTAGCAGAACAGTAATAAGATGGCGGCAGTAGACAATGGTAGGGCGGCAGCAATAGGGCAGCAAGGCGGCAGCCGCAGGCAATGGCAGATAGCAGCGACGGGCGGCAATGGGTAGCAGCGGCAGTAGCGGTGTTAGGGTAGCGATAGCGGCAGGCGGCAGCATCAGCAACGACATGGTAGAATCGGCAGCAATGGCGCGTTTTGGCGGCAACTTAGCAGCAGGTGCGAGGTGCAGTAGGAAGCAAGGAGCAAGCTGGGGTGGAGTTGGGCTGGATCAAGAATTCTAAGCAAGCAGGGCAGAGAATGGAACAGGTGCTCTAAGCAAGCAACTAATGTGTGAAGGGCCATCAAGAAGAACAAGATCATGAGGTAGACATTGAGTAAGGGTAGGAATAGGTTTAAAGAGTCAAAGACTAGAGCAAAAAAATTGTGATAGTGTGTAGAAGAGAGTTGTGGTGATAACATGTTGAGAATGTTTAGAAAGACACAAGAGTAGTTGTAAGTCATACACACAAGAGGGTTTCTAAGGAGAGAGAGAGCTTCACACATAAAAATCTATTGATCTAATTGTGTCTCATATACAAGAAGAGAAAAGGGGAGAGGATAAACAATACTTCTCCACTAGACTCTAAATGCTGTAACTATGGTATTTACTATAGTCTACATTAAATATTATGGAGAGTGCCGGCTACATTTAATAATCTCAAAGTGCTGATAACCTATGTGTTGTCTCAGGTTTTTTTAGTTTCAAATGGGGCTGGGAGCGGCACTTTTCCTCAGTGCCTGGGCCCCGTGCGAACCCCCGCCTCCGCTGCAGTCGCTGCAGATCCGGCACTATGCCAGGGAGCACCGGGGTCCTCCTCATCATCGCCGCCTTCGTTCTTCTAGTGCGTGCATCTCTTCGTGGCGACTGCAGCTCTTCCTCCTCCTCCTTTGATTGCCGCACATCTCCTCTATTCAAACTAGAACTATAGTCTCTCTTCATTGTCCTTCGTGAGTCATCATCTGTTGCAAAACGGCGACAAGCTCAGTCGGCCTGGTCAGGTATAGCATCAATGTATTTGGACCCACCGCTGCCCTACACACCAAAAGGCGACATAACAGGTTATGTTTTTTTGCCCCAACGCACGAAGTCGGAGTGGCTTCAGTTGCAACTCAGCTTTCATGTCCGGATGCGGCGTATGTCTCAGGAAGGGGATCGACAGTCTTGCATCTAGTGCTGCTGGTGCCTTTTTTCTGTGGTGAGGAGCGGCGCTATCTGTGTGATGCCATGGCCACAGCCAAAGTAAAGGTTCTAACTTACCCACCTGCAGGGATTCTGCTGAGTGCTGAGTAAGGTAGTAGAGCTGTGTACATCACTCAGGCGTTTGATAATTCGTAAATGTTTTTTAATTACAAAACACTTCATACACTTAAACAAATAGCCCAGTTGATTGAAAATTTGAAGATTGACAGTTGAAGAAACGATCCGATTGTTTTTTTGTTTTCAACAAAAACCACAAAATTAAAAATAAATAAAAAACATATATGAACTGCACCCCAATATTTATTTCAAGTAATCAATTTTTTGAAACTCTTGGTAATCCTGTGGTATATTTTCACCTACACATACATCACTGAACTTCGATCTTTACAATCCTTTACAAGTCCTCCAAAAACAACAATTGGAACACTGAATCGCCAGACAGATGACAAGTAGAAATCCAAACACAAGCGAATGTTTGTTTATATACAAACACCACTTCAGTCTTCTAATAACACCAATCGACCTTTCAACAACATACATATATTACACCATACTATTATCTTTTGTAAAAATGTGTTATTGACTTTTGATCCATGCTATTGATATATAATTTTTTTCACTTTTCTAAAAGAAAGTGATCTTGATTAGTTATTTTGAAAAATATTCTTATCATCGAATAACAAAATAAAATATAAAATAATCATTTAATTTCCAGGATTCTTTTTATAAACAACAGTTGATAAAATTTTAATAATATAAAAACCAGCCTAGTTTTATTAATTAATTAATTTATTTAAAAAAATATTAAGAAAATTTTATTTTTGTATATATATATATATATATATATATATATATTTAATGATGTAAAATTTTAGTACATAAAATCTTTTATTGTGTGTTTTTACTTTAATTCTTTATTAAATGAAAGTTTGATTGAAGTTTGGATGTGAAAATTTTCTTTTACTGATTTTAAAGATCACAAGTAATTATTTTTTTGTATCTAAGTGGTAGTTGTCAGATTATTTCATGCCCTTAAAATCAGCAATGATTGCCATGTTTTTAATGGTCTTGTTTGTCTTATCAATTTTTTTTCTTTTTTTCTTTTTTTTCTTTTTGGTTTAAATTATTTCTTTTCTTTGTGAGATTTGGGAGTTTTTGATTAATTTTTTATTTTTATTTTTATTTTTAATCTGTGTTGAATGAAATTTGTACTTTAATGACATCTTAAAGAGAGACCATTAATTTTATTTTATTTTATTTTATTTTTTGAACTATGATTGAAATAAATTCTAATAAGAGGCTATAATGTTTTTATACAAGGCATAATCACATATTGACTATATTTATTCTTCTTTGCCTATATAAATTTATAATATTATTTATTATAAAATAAAAAATATTTTTTTATAAATCTTATAATATTTATATTTGGATTAAAATTACGTATTATTTTTTATAAATCTATGATTTAATAGTAGTCATTTGAAAATATAATAATATATATAATCGGCAATAAATTATTGTACAAATAGCAAAGTGCTAATTGCATGTACACATGGGTTTCCAAACATCTACAATTATTTACAAGTGCATGTGCTATTTTATAAATCCAAAATATTAGATCCAAATCCAAAACATTGGATTCTTAAATTAGTAGTGGAAATTTCTAACTATATAGTGCATACAAAATGTATGCTTGCATGTTAGAAATGTAAGGTTGACAATAATAAAGAAATTGTTTTTTTGATTAGACTAAAATATAAACTTTTGAAGTTAATTGTTCAATGGATAGGATGCAAAAATAACTATCTTTAATTTCTACAAGAACCACAACCAATTATCATCATTTTTAGCATTCACAATGGCGAATGCAATAAGAAATAGTTATCTCTTTATGTTGATTGTTGTAGGTGCAATGAATATCTTATAATATATATTTTTTAAATAAGTGTTGTCTATGCCAATGATGAGTTGACAATATTGCAAGCCTTGTAAACTTCCATTGTAGGTGATAAACAATCGAAGAAAATAATTTTCTTCATCAACTTCCTCTTCTAATAATATTATCTTCATTTGGTGACAATACATTTTTAGATTGAAGTAGCTATCTTCATAAGAGTCAATTAGCTTAAAAACAATCATTTCTTTTCTATGTCATAATGTTAGATAGGATACTATAATGCCTTCATTATGTCAAGTATCCTTTTGGATATCTACAACTATATATTGTGGTGTGTCTTCCAACTTATTTTTTACATTGTCCATTATACAAATTGTATTAGTATGTTAATTGTCCAAATAGTCAGTACCAATGCATGTGTGTTCAAACACAAGTATTCAAATGACAAATTCACTCATGCCTATCAATTGTAAGGACATGAATCTCAAAGAAAAAAAATCCTCAATACACTAATGTGTCATTGAAGAGAACTAGAAAGCCATTCAAAAAGTGATGTAATATTAAACTAAAATAGCTATTACAAAAAATAAGAAGATGAAAAATTCTTGAAACAAGAATAAGGACTAAAAATGTATTGACAAGGATGAAGAAGGCTTCACTCTTGCCTCCATATATACTCTCTAACTAAGAGTTACATAACAATATTCTATAGGACTTCCAATATGTATTGATTTTACTAGCGACATGTCTTAACTTGCAAGGCAAGTTATCTATGTATGCACTATATAGTCAGCTTGTTCCACAAGCTACCAATACATCATTAACTTGTTGGCTAAGTTTCTAACTTATAAATATATTTAAAGTCAAAATTGTATCTATAAATCTTTTAGAAAGCTTCTCTAGAAGATTTTATGAAATTAATCTATATTTATCTACTTCTATCTAATTATATAAGTAACTATTGGGATAAATGTATATGTCTATGACATTACCACATCTTTTAGAGATGAGTTTTACAAAGAGCATTCATTGTCTTTCATAGATCTTCACAATTATTCATCTAGGTTTTGATAGATGTCATTGATGAAAGGCCTCAACCTTCTTTGTTGTATTCGCAAGATTCTTTGCTGGCTCCCATGTGCATTCACTAATATCCTAGATATTCTAACCTATTTTGGTATCGCCTTAAGTCTAAGACTTCTTCCCCCTCAAACTCTTGATTATTATCCACTTCTATAGGAAGAGGTGGTATTTATCTTCTTCTCAAGATATTCACTATTTTATATGGCTCAAAAGAGGATACGTGAAATATAAGGTTGATCTTTATAGATTCCAATAGATATAATCTATAAGCAATATGATTAATTTATTCACAAATTGAAAAGGGTCCTAGCCTATTATAGTCCAACTTATTACAAAGATGAGTAATCTTGATATTGCAACGAAGTAATCATACCTTATTACCTACGTTAAATTGTGAGTGCTCTTTGTAATCTCCATCTACATTGGTCTTTTGTCATTTTTGAGCTTTCTCTAATTGTGTCTTCATTGTTGTATGTAGCTTTAACAAAAAAATTGTTAAATCTTCTACGGCATGATTATCAACTTCTAAAAAGTCAAAAGTATCAAGTCGTGGATGATAATCATAATTGACAAGGAAAGGTATTTATTGAGTAGAAGAATATATTTAATTAATGTATGCAAACTCTATCAATGACAAAAGAATTGTCTAATTGTCTTAATAATAGTTAATGGTATACCTCAAATAGTACTCCAAAACTTGATTCACCCATTTTGTTTGTCCATTATTTTGAGTATGAAAAGTCGAAGAGAGCTTTATATCTACTTTTAGAATCTTAAATAGGATTTTTTAAAATCTTGATATAAATTGAATCTCCTTATTTGATATAATATCCTTTCGTAATCCTAAATAGCAATAGATATTGTCAATGAAAAGCTTACCTATTTCTTCACTTCAAATAGATTTTGTACATGATACAAAATGTGCAATTTTGGTGAAGCGATCTATGATTACAAATATAGAGTCATATGAACTTGAATTTAAAAGATTTGTAATAAAATTTATAAAAATAAAAGATCATAGTTGTTCGAGTATAGGTATTGCTTGAAAAAGTCCATAGGATCGATGACAATGGATTTTTGATCTTGAACAAATATCACATGACTAAAAAAAGTCTTTTATCACCTTCCATATTTGTGGCTACCAAAAATCTCTAGATATAAGCTCTAAAGTCTTATTGTATCCAAAATGTCATGTTTCTGGAAAGTCACGATGTACGTGAAGAATACATAAATGTGCTTCTCCTTCTGGAATATATAGACATCATTCAAAATAGAGTAGGTTGTTTTTGAACTCAAACTTTGAAACATCATGAGACTTAGAAGATAGATTCTTGATATCATGAATAAGAAGATTAGAGGACATACTTCATTGAATTTATTTGACAAAGGTTGAATCAACAATTAATATTGATTTCATTGCTTAAAGATAAAAATGCTCTAGCTTCAAGAAGATTATTTTTTGTTAATTAAAAGATATGTTTCTTTCTTTTGGTGGAAGATAAAAGTATCTAGAAAGAACATTTGATAAATATTATTATTTTCTAAGTCAATATGTGATCTTAAAATCAAATCTTGATAATGACATACTCCAACGGACTTAGCAATGATTTAAAACACCTATTAACATGAAATACTCGAGGTTCTTGTGATCTATATATACTCTAACTGGAATTGAAGTACCTTCTAGATAATGATGCCATTCTTGAAATGAATCCATATTTACAAAAATTTCTTTGCCATAGATCTCATAGTCAATCTTTGCTGCTAAAAATTTCCTAGAATGGAAAGCTACTAAATAGAGTTTATCATCTATTTCCATTTATTACAATACTATACTTAAGGCAAAGTCTGATGCATTTTTCTCTATAATAATTGCCCTAAAAAAGTCAATGCGATACAAAATTGGTGCAGAAGTAAATTCCTTCTTCAAAGCAACAAATGATACTTTAGCTTCTTTATTCTATTCAAGTTTGTCTTTACAAGTCAATGTATAAGTGAAGGTACAACTTGAAAAAATTTCTTTATAAAGATTTGGTAATAATTGGCAAAGTCCAAAAAGTATTATATATCTCCTATTATTTTTGGAATCTTCTAATCTATGATAGTTTGGACCTTCTTTGGATCCATCACAAGGCCTTCAATGGAAATGATGTATTCCAAAAAGTCAACTTAAGTAATGTGGAATATACATTTTTCCATCTTTGCGTATAATCTTGCATCTCTTAGTTTTTGTAACACACAACGAACATGACCTTCATACTCTTATGTATTCTTAGAATAGATTAAAATATTATCTAAATAATAAACAATAAAATCATCAAAAAACTCACAAAATACATCATTTATTAAATAGTAGGAAGTAACACATGCATTCGTGAGTCCAAAAGACTTGATATTATATTCAAAATATCCATACCTAGTTCAAAAAGTAGTCTTCTTTTCATCTCCTTTTTTGATGGAGACCAAGTTATATACTCCTTATAGATCTATTTTTGTATAGATCTTTAGTTGATTTAGTTGATTAAGAAGTCTTAAAATCAAAGGCAGAGGATACATGTTTTTGATGGTGATCTTGTTAAGTCCTCAATAATCTACATACATCTATAGAGATCCATCTTTTTTCTTCACAAATAAGATGAGAGCCCCAGTTGGAGATTTAGAATGGTATATAAAGTTTTTAGCCAAGTTCTCATCAATGTACTCTTTGAGTACATCAAACTCATTTTGTAATAGACTATAGATTAGTCCAAATAATAGTCGAGTTTTTTCTTGAAGATTGATGGTATAATCATGAGGATGATGCTTTGGAAGAATATCTACATTTTTCTTTTCAAAAACATCTCAAAAATCTTAATATTGGCTAAGTTTATTACTTGATATCTTTTCACCATTGACAATGGACATGGTATATTTAGTAAAAGATGGCCCTTCATTTGTGGCATGCATGAAAGCTTTTGCACCTACTAAGAAAGATTTATATATACTAGACTTATGGATAATTACTTGCTTAACAAGACCTTGAACTAAATTATGAAAAAAATCGAGATTGCAAAAAATCCAGTCTATCTGAGGATTATATCTTTTTAATCATGATAATTCTAAAATGATTGGATTAAAAGGAGATTTAATCATATTAAATATTACTAAACTACTGTGATTACTAATTACTAATTTTATAGGAATAGTTTCATATATAACATCATCAAAAGATAATAAACATCTATCTATTACTTCTACATGCACAAGTTTGATTTGCTTAAATAAAGATATATCTTATTTTTTGACAAAGTCTTTATCTATGAAATAAGCTAAGGCTCTTGAATCCAACAAGGCTAAGATTTTGAGATTTTTTAGTCCTAAACAGACTTCTATTATAAAATAAGATAAGTGATCAAAACAAAGAATAAGAACTTTGTTAGATGTTGTATAAGATTCTAGCCATATGGTTCTTATTATAGTTAGAACAACTTATTTTCTGACATATAGTCTTCTTTGGCAATCATGCTTCTCATTTTTTAATTGTCTTATTTCTTTGGGTAATGTTGAGTATTATATTTAGCTTCTTCACAATATATGTATAAGCCTTCTTAACATTGTCGACTCTTTTCTACCTCTATGAAGGATTTATAATATACCATATTGATTTGTATTGGTTCTAGTTTTGATAAATAAGTTTTTGAAAACTTAAGAGTTGTTGTTATTATTTGATTTGTTCCTCTCTAGCCATATCTTTGTTCTTGACATCTTTCAAATAGTCAATTGTTACTTGTAATGGCTTGAGCAATAAATTATTCCAAAGATTTTGTCTTTAGCATTGTCAATAACAAATCTTTGACATTATCCTTCAGTCGATATCAAAATTGATTGATAAGGACTTTATCATTCTAGTCTACGTCGTAAGTAAAGTTTTGAAATTTAATAGCATATATAGTAGTTGATCATGATCCTTGCTCTAAAGATAAGAGCTTACTCTCTGCTATTCTTTCTTAATCACTTTCTTCAAATATGGCCATAAATACTTCTACAAATGAATTCAAATCATAAAAGAATCACGAGTCTTTTTTCCTTAAAGATATAAACCAAAAGAGAACACTTCCTGATAGAAGTGCACCTATGAATCTGACTTGAATAAATCCATTGGGATATTGGAAAAGGTGCAATCTTAGATAAAGCTTGACTTATTGCAAAAATCCTCAAAATTTTGATCTTGTTCCATCAAACTTCTCAGGCATATTAATCCTTGTCACCGTCATACTTATAGAAGCAAAACTCTCTAAATTTGGTTGGGATGTCGATCTACTTGCTTCCTTCAACTACACAACTTCTTATTGTAGACATTGAACTTCTTTTATATGCATAGATATAGTGTCTCTATGATTCACGTTAGAAATATGTAAAATTTCTACTTTTAGAATATTGACAAGCTCATGAAGATCTTTAATAGTTATAAATCTATTTTTACTTCTATTAGGAGTAGCATCCATAATCTTTCCTTCCATAGACAACTCAAATAAATTCAAAAAATTAAATTAAAAGAAGGTAACTAGCAACCTCTAATAAAAATTTCTACAAAGAGGGATAATTTACTTTTTTTAAGAAAAAGATGAGTGTTAGAAAATAATATTTTTTGTTTAAAAGTGGGTAGTCTACAACCTTCAAAATACAACAATAGAAGTGGGATAATCCACTTATTTTTAAAACAAGAAAGAAACAATATGTTAGCATTCTTAACAAACTGTCAAAGACATAAATTTCAAAGAAAAAAAATCCTCAATACACTCTTGTATCACTAAAGAGAACTAGAGAGTCACTCAAAAGATGATGTAATATTAAACTAGAATTGCTATTGCTAAAAACAAGAAGACTAGAAAGACTTGAAATAAGACTAAGGACTAGAAAGATGTTGATAAGAATGAAGAAGGCTTCACTCTTGTTTCCATATATACTCCCTAACTAAGAGCTACATGGTAATATTCTATAGGACCTCCAATATGTGTTGATTTTGCTAGCCACATGTCTTAACTTGCAAGGCAAGTTATCTATGTATGTGCCATATAGTTAATTTGTTCCATAAGTTATTATACAAAGTTAACTTGTTCTACAAGCTACCAACATGTGGTTAACTTATTGGCCAAGTTTCTAACCTACAAACATATCTAAAATATTAAAAATATCAAAAATACTATATAAAAATACATAGAAAAAAGTATTAGAAATATCAGAAATATTGTAAAAAAAAATATATTGTATAAAAAATACACAGAGAGAGCGAATCAACTTAACAGAGCTAGATTAGCAGGAATCGAGATTTCCAGCAGTATTGAAAAATCTTCTCTCAAAAAAAACTCCCACATATATAAAGGCTACAAGCACACCTAAAACAGGGATGCTAATGCAACAAACGAAATACAGCAGAAATAATGACCACGACTAGATAGTTGCACAAAGGAAAATTAAATGACAGATAACCATGGCCCACACACCTTCTCTATGTTAGAAAGTGTCTGAGGAAGACAAATAGTGCTACACGAGCCCCAAAGCGTAACACAATTCCTTCCACATGCTCTGAGGAAAGTTTTCTCTTTGAAAACAAAAAAACAATCGGATCGTTTCTTCAACTGTCAATCTTCAAATTTTCAATCAACTGGGCTATTTGTTTAAGTGTATGAAGTGTTTTGTAATTAAAAAACATTTACGAATTATCAAACGCCTGAGTGATGTACACAGCTCTACTACCTTACTCAGCACTCAGCAGAATCCCTGCAGGTGGGTAAGTTAGAACCTTTACTTTGGCTGTGGCCATGGCATCACACAGATAGCGCCGCTCCTCACCACAGAAAAAAGACACCAGCAGCACTAGATGCAAGACTGTCGATCCCCTTCCTGAGACATACGCCGCATCCGGACATGAAAGCTGAGTTGCAACTGAAGCCACTCCGACTTCGTGCGTTGGGGCAAAAAAACATAACCTGTTATGTCGCCTTTTGGTGTGTAGGGCAGCGGTGGGTCCAAATACATTGATGCTATACCTGACCAGGCCGACTGAGCTTGTCGCCGTTTTGCAACAGATGATGACTCACGAAGGACAATGAAGAGAGACTATAGTTCTAGTTTGAATAGAGGAGATGTGCGGCAATCAAAGGAGGAGGAGGAAGAGCTGCAGTCGCCACGAAGAGATGCACGCACTAGAAGAACGAAGGCGGCGATGATGAGGAGGACCCCGGTGCTCCCTGGCATAGTGCCGGATCTGCAGCGACTGCAGCGGAGGCGGGGGTTCGCACGGGGCCCAGGGACTGAGGAAAAGTGCCGCTCCGGGCCCCATTTGAAACTAAAAAAAAAATCTGAGACAACACATAGGTTATCAGCACAAAGACCTTTTTGCAATTATCACAAAAGGGGTAGATGTGGTATTATCAAAACTTGAGGGGTATTCTTGATATTTCGGGAAAGTTCAAGAGCATGTATGATATCTTCCCTTATTATTGTTATTATTATTATTTTGAGAAATAAAATATATATATATATATATATATATAAGTTGAAAAAAACTATTACTTCTTGTTTGAAATAATTTACCATGAAATAAAGAGTAATAGATTCAAATACATTTTATAAATACCAAATGATAAAAATCATGGTTTACAAATTAATTATGTTGTACTACAAATCTTTAGACATCTATTTTTTTGAATAAGAGAAAATAATAGTACAAGATTATTACAAAAAAAAATTGCATCTAAGAGGGTTAGAAGTATATATATTTGATTGCAAAAGCCAAAGAAAAAAAAAACTAAATGTGTATTTTGAGAAGTAGATTAAGAATTTAAAATTATGAAAATAAATAAAAAGTTGAACTTTAATAGCATGTTTTATTAGAATTATTTTTTAAAGAAGTGTTGGAAGATAATCATAATTAAAAAATATATATATTTATTTAGTATAAGAATATACTATAATATTATAGGCAAATCAATGGAAAAATATATCTAAATTTTTTTATAGTAATTAATGGTATATCTCAAATATTGCTTCAAAACTTGATTCATGACTTCGTACATCACTTTAAGAAAGAAAGTCAAAAATAGTTTCATGTCAATCTTCAATATCTTGAAAAGAATTTTCTAAAACTTTGATGTAAATTGAATTCCTCCATCTAATATATTATTCTTTTATAGTGTATGATACAAATATATATTATGAAAAAAACTAGGTATTTTTTTATACATGATAGATTTTTTATATGTTACAAAATATGTCATGTTATTGAAACAATCTACTATTAAAAATATAGAGTCATATAAACTTGAGATTAAAAAATCCACGATAAAATGTATAGAAACAAAACACCATGATTGTTCATGTATAGATAATGGATAAAAACATTTGCAAGGATGATGACAAGGAGTTTTTAGTCTTGAAAAAATATCACATAATTGTACAAAGTTTTTAAGTGTCTTTTTCATTTGAAGCCACAAAAAAAATTTGGATATTAATTCTAAAGTCTTCTTGAATTTAAAACTTCTTATAATTAGAAAATCTTCACTATCTTAAAGAATACATAATTATACTTTATAAAATCTTTTAAAATAGAATAGATTTTTTTTAAATTTAAATTTAAAAATAATATGAGATTTAGATAGATTATTTTGAATATCATCAATATGAGAATCTAAAGACATATTTGATTGAACTTGCTTCAGAAAGTTGGTATTAACATTGAATATTGATTTTATTATTTAAAGATGAAATTACTTTGACTTCAAAAGAATTATGAGTTGTTAATCTAAAGGTCCATCTTACTTTTTTAGAGCAAGATAAGAATTTTTTTAAAAAATATTTAATAAGTCTTGTTTTTTTCTTAGCCAACATATGATCATGAATTCAAATCTTAACAAAGACATGCTCCTACAAGTTTAACAAAAATTTAAAAGACTTACTAACATAAAATACTTGAGGTTCTTATGATTTTTATAAATAGTTACTAAACTTGAAGCATCTTTCAAATAATGGTGTCATTCTTGAGGTAAATCGATAATTGCAATAAGTTCTTTGTTATAGATCTTGTAATCAATTTCTATTATTAAAAATTTTCTTAAATAAAAAGCTATTAGATGAAGTTTTTTTTATTAATTTCTATTTATGACAATATTATATCTAAGACAAAGTTTGATATATCTATTTCTATAAAAAATGCTTTAAAAAAGTTGACATAATAGAAGATTTGTTCAAAAGTTAAAATTATCTTAAAAGCTTCAAACAATATTTTAGCTTTTTTATTCCACTTTAAATTGTCTTTAAAAGTCAAACGTGTAAGTAAAGCTCTAACTTAAAAAAATTTGTTAATAAAGATCTAATAATAATTTTAATTTTTTTTTTTTAAATATTTTTTTATCATTTTAATTTTTTTTAATCTATGATAGTTTGAACTTTCTTAGAATCCATCATGAGACTATTATTTAAAATGATATATTCTAAGAAGTCAACTTGAATAATGTAAAATACACACTTTTTTTATTATGGCAAAGAATTTTGCATCTTTGAGTTTGTATAATATATAGAAAATATAAAATTTATATTTTTTAATATTTTTATAGCAGATTAAAATATTTTAAAATAATAAATCATAAAATTATTTAAAATTTCTTATAAAATATCATTTAAAATATGTTAAAAAAATTAATACATTTGTTTATCCAAAGGCATGACATTATATTCAAAATACATATGCTTGATTCAAAATACAATCTTTTATTTATTTATTTTTATAAGTACTAAATTCTATATTGCTTATAAATTTATTTTTGTATAGATCTTGATTTAATTCAATTGATTAAGAAGTCTTGATATCAAAGATAAAAGATACTTATTTTTGATAGTAATTTTGTTAAGTCTATGATAAGCTATATATATCTTTGACAAATAAGACATTAATTCATATTGAAGATTTTGAATGTAGTATTGAGTTCTTGGCCAAACTTTCATTAATGTATTTCTTGAGTTAAGCCAATTCATTTTGTAATAAAATAAAGATTTATCTAAATGGCTATTGAACTATTTCTTGAAGGTTAATTGTATAATTATAAAGTTAATGTTTAAAAATGATATTAAAATTCTTCTTTTAAAATATGTCTTAATAAGCTTGGTACTAGATTAGAATATTATAATAGGATATAGATAAAATATTTGTATAGTTAATTAGAACTATGGAAGTTTCTACAATTAGAATTAGGTTAGTGGACCATGTATGAACTATTGTGGAATATTCTAAAGAGAGTTTAAGGCAATTATTCAGATAAGGCCCACCATAGAATCTTCTAAAAAAATACTTAAAGTACTTATTTAGTTGGAGCCTACTGTCACGGACACAAAATACAGACTTGAAATCTAACAAGAAGTTCAAGAAGAAGTGGCAGAACTAGATTAAACAGATGAGTACAAGAACAACACCAGAAAGGTGAGCTAGAACTCCAAGAGATGTGTTGTCGAGACTGAAGAACCCTTCAGCCTCGACTCCTATATATACTACTGAATAGGAAGCTTCTCGAGCTACTTCCGCTAACTAGGACGCTTCTCCAACAACTTCTACTAATTAGGAAACTTCTCGAGCAACTTCCTAGAATCTATCAGAATATTTTAGAACCTTCTAAAAATATTCTAGAACCTTCTAAGAGAATCTTTAGGGAATATTCTAAGAATCTTCTAGAACCTTCTAAAGGAATCTTTAGAGAATCTTTAGAAAATATTCTAGAAGAATATTCGAAGAATCTTCCAATGTATGTCCATGACATCACCTCCTCTTCTAACTTCGAGGTCTCCAAGAAGCAATGTTGTTATCAGTCAATACCAACGCAAGAAAATGAAAATCTGTCGCATCACATCCGCTATGAATTCCAATTGTTGTTCGCGAGGCAAATGATTCATCGGCCCTTGGAGCCAACGGTAGTGACCAACACCTTCAACCTCTGACCAAGCGTGGACTTCTGTGTCTTCATTGTGAAACTGTCCTCCAAACACACCTTCTGGCTGACCGTCGTAGGCAGGCTCGACCTCAAATACAATTACTAGCGATCTGTTGCTCGGTATCCTCCAACGTCGTCGTGGTGCAGGCGGTTCTTCATCTCGCAGTCGTCTTCGTGAGCTAGTCGCTTGAGATGACATAACAAGTGTAGTATCTTGACTATCCATGTCCAAAGGCTAAAATGATGAGAGCAAACTATAGTTGCTAACAAAGTTCTACACTTATCGAACTATGGGTTTTGGAGGTGCCCTCCCCCCTTTTTATGCTACTTGATGAGCAAGCTTCAGCAAGAAGCTATCGTTGAATCGGCTTAGGTTTATGAGGATATCGTTGATGAAATTCTTGTACCTTTTTTGGTGCATTGGCAAGATTTTCGGCACGCTCCCACGTTCGTTCATTGATGTCGTATCCACTCCAATGCACTAAATACTCCAATTTTCTCCTATTACGCCGTAAATCTAGTACCTTTTCCACCTCGTATTCCTCATGGTTTTCAATTTCGATACTTGGTGGCGGACTTTGTACTCTTTGGAGAAAAGCTGACTCTCGATAAGGTTCCAACAAAGACACGTGAAAGACTGGATGTACCTTCATAGTAGCTGGTAACTCCAGACGATATGCCACCGGATTGATCTGCTTCTCGATAACAAATGGCCCTAATCTCCGATAGTCCAATTTGTCACATGCCCGCTTGGTCTTGATATTCCGTCGAAGAAGCCATACTTTACTTCCAACTTTAAAAGTAGGCGCCTCATTTCGATATTTATCTGCAGATGCCTTGTAACTCTCTTGGGCAGATTGCAATTGAAGCTTCAACGTCGCTTGAAGCTCCGATAGTTGCTTCACAAATTCTTCAGCTGCTGGGTTGTTATTTGCTGAAGAACTCAATAAATCGAGCTTGGAGTGGTATCCGTAGTTGGAGAAGAATGGTGTTTGTTGAGTTGACGCATGAAGAGTGTTGTTGTATGCGAATTCAGCAAGCGATAGATATGCAATCCAATCATCTTGTTGATAGTTGATGGTGCATCGTAAATATTGCTCCAAAACTTGATTCACCCGCTCCGTTTGACCGTCAGTTTGAGGATGAAAAGCCGAAGAGAGCTTAATATCCACCTTCAATATCTCAAAGAGAGACCTCCAAAACTTGGATACAAACTGAGTACCTCGATCCGACACGATATCATCTGGTAGGCCATGATAACGATATATGTTATCAAGAAAGAGTCTTGTGGTGTCTTCACTTGACGATGTTTTCTTGCAAGGCACGAAATGTGCCATCTTTGTAAATCGATCTACCACAACAAAGATGCTGTCAAATGAATTCGATGGCGGTAGGTCTGTAGTGAAGTCCATAGAAATTGAAGACCATGGTCGGTGCGGAATAGGCAATGGCTGGAGAAGTCCATACGGACGATGTCGAGGGATCTTGGATCTTGAACAAACATCACAAGAAAGGACAAATTCTTTCACATCCTTCCACATTTGGGGCCACCAAAAATCTTGTGAAATGAGCTCCAAAGTCTTGTTGAATCCAAAATGTCCCGCAGCTGGAAAGTCGTGGCGAGATTGAAGTACTCGGAGTCGAGTTGGTCCTTTCGGGATATACAACCGCTCCTCAAAATATAGAAGATCTCCCTCCACCTTAAACTTGTCATTATCGACACGTTGTTTGATGTCAAGAGCTATAGAATCCTCAATGGTCGCAATACGTACCTCGCTGAGGAAGCCGTCATCGATAGTTGCAACAGTAGCAAAAATCCTGAATTTTTCTGGTTTCAACAATGTTGTACATTGTTGATCAAACGCTGCTTCTCCAGCCTTTGGCGCAAGATACGATCTCCTTGATAATGCGTCAGATAATCCTTACTATTTTCCAGGGCGGTAGGTGATAATAAAGTCAAATCGTGATAGAGACATATTCCATCGAGCTTGACGACGATTCAAAATTGGAGCTGTCATGAAGTACTCCAAATTCTTGTGGTCCGTATAAACAGTCACTGGATGTGCAGCTCCTTCGAGGAAGTGACGCCACTCTTGGAGGCATCCACTATAGCAAGCAGCTCTTTGTCGTGGATCTCATAGTTGATCTCAGCAACAGAGAACTTCCGTGAATAGAACGCAACTGGGTGAAGCTTCTTGTCTATGCCCATCTGTGAAAGCACAGCTCCCAAAGTAAAATCTGAAGCATCGGTCTCTAAATAGAAAGCCTTTGCAAAGTCAGGGTATACCAAGATTGGAGCCGTAGTGAATGCCGTCTTGAGATCTTGAAATACTTTTGCTGCTTGTGATCCCCATTCGAGCTTGTCTTTGCTTGTTAGACGCGTGAGTGGTGCAGCAACTTGAGAATAATTCTTAATGAAGATCCGATAGAAGTTAGCAAATCCAAGTAAACACTGAACATTTCTAACCGTCTTCGGAACTTCCCAAGATATAATTGCTTCTACCTTTTCTGGATCCATCTTCAAACCCTCTGTAGTCGCAATGAAGCCCAAAAATTCCATCTCATTCTGGTGAAATTGACACTTCTCCAACTTGGCGTAGAGTCCTCGTTCACGTAATTTTTCAAGAACCAAACAAACGTGCTTCTCATGTTCTTCTTCATTCTTGGAAAATATCAAAATATCATCCAGATAGATGACAACAAAGTCATCGAGGTACTCCCGAAAGATGTCGTTCATCATATGCTGAAAGACCGCTGGAGCATTGGTAAGACCAAAAGGCATGACATTGTACTCAAAATGGCCATACCTTGTACGAAAGGCTGTCTTCCATTCATCTCCTTCTTTGATTCGTACAAGGTTGTAGGCTCCTCTTAAATCAATCTTTGTAAAAATCCTTGCACGTCCAAGTTGATCTAAGAGGTCGGAGATCAAAGGTAAGGGATAGCAATTTTTCTTGGTCACCTTGTTGAGTCCTTGGTAGTCCACGCACATGCGCAGTGAGCCATCCTTTTTCTTCACGAATAGGATTGGTGCTCCAGCTGGCGACTTTGAATGTCGAATAAAATTCTTGGCTAGATTCTCATCGATGTACTTCCGCAATTCTGCCAACTCCGTCTGCGATAGGTTGTATATTGGACCAAAAAGTGGTTGCGCTCCTTCCTCTAAGTCTATGGCGCAATCATATGGTCGATGTTCCGGCAGTATATCGGCGTTCTACTTCTGAAACACGTCTTCAAAATCCCTATATTGCTCTGGTATATTTGATGTTGAGATATTCTCGCCGCTAGTTGGAGCTGCATAAATGACAAATGGTGCGCCTTCCTTGGACGATCTTAGGAACGCTCTCGCTCCAATAAACATGGATTTCTTCATGTAGGTTCTACCAACAGGTTTATTATTATTTTTTTCAGGAAATGTTATCCTTCGTAGCCTCCAATCAATGGACGGATTATGATCTTCTAACCAAGAAAGACCAAGGATAACAGGGCTTGATGGGATTCTAATAATATTAAAAATAACGTGACTACTATGGTCCTTAAACACCACTTCTAAAGGTTCTGATTCGTGGGTAACGTTGCCTGACAATAAGGGTCGTCCATCTATCACCTCTACGTGAACAGGTTTGGAGTTCTGTACTAAACGGATCTTGTGGCGTTTAGCAAACTCTTCATCTAAAAAACAAGTAGATGCCCCCGAATCCAATAAAGCTAAAGTTTTTTGTTTTTGAGGGCCTAAAAACAAAGGAATTGTAAAACAACGGGCAAGTTGGACAGAGAAGGAGGAACCTGATTGTTGTCGTGATATTAGATTGTCCAGCCGCACGGTTCCTACTGTGGCTGGGCGTCGTCGTTTTCCGGAATCATCGCACTTCTAGTCTTGACAGGGTGCCAATTTTGCTTCTTTGGGTAATTTCCAACCTTGTGACCTTCTTCTCCACAGTACAAACATAACCCTTCCTCCATACGCCGTTTCTTCTCTGTTGGAGTAAGAGATCGGACACGCGCCGTGTCGATTTGCATGTCTGTTGCCTCCGAATGTGAGTTTAAGCTATTTGCAGACATAGTCACGTCGTAACGAGTCATTTGGTATCTTGGACGTTGGTCTTGGCGACGCTGGAATAGGCGGTTGTCACACTTTACAGCTTGGCTAATAGCTTCGTTGAGCGTTTGAGGATCATGAAGAGATAACAGCAAGTCCTTCACATCATCCTTCAAGCCCCAATAAAACTGACTCACCAACGCCTCTTCACCCCAATTAATGTCACTTGCCAATTGTCTGAAATCCGAGGCATAGACTGATGCAGAGCGTGTTCTTTGTCGTAGCGATCGGATCTTTGTTGTAGCCCATCGAACTTTATCATGCTCGCCAAATACTTCTGCAAACGCCTCCAAGAACGTTTCAAAGTTGCTCAGGATTGGCGATCGCTTCTCGAACAAGGGAGTAAACCAAGACAGAGCTTGTGCTGTAAGCAAGGTTCCAACAAGCCCAATACGCGCTTCCTCCGTCGGATAACGTTCGGGCTGTAAAATTGTTATCAACCTGATTTGGTTGACAAAACCTCGAAACTTGGAACGAGTTCCATCAAACTTATCCGGAAGACTAACTCGAGGCTCCTTTCGTTGTAGGACTACTCGATCTTGTTGAAATGGAGGTAGAATTGCTTCTTCTGGCGCAGAAGTTTGAGGCTGATATGCTTTAGATGGCGCTATCCCAGATGCTCCATTGTTATGGAGTCCTACCATGACTCCTTCGATCTTTGTTGTCCTATGTGACAACGAGGCAAGAGCATTTATGATGGCGTCTAGTTTGGATTCCAAACTTTCAGCCATTTTAACGTCTTAACCTTCGGCTAACCTTCAGAAAGAAGAAAAAAGAGTTTTGACAAGAGGACAATATTGGTTCAGAGGAGAGTACTCTGCAACCTCTAAAACGCCTTAAGACTCCAAGATGAGGGGTAATCCACTCTCTCCAAGAAGAATAAGGCTCCAATATTGAGAAAGAAGAGATATCAGTTTAGAGGAGGGTAATCCGCAACCTCTAAAACACTAGCACACCTTCAAGAAGAGGGGTAATCCACTCTCTAACAAGAAGGAACTAGCTCTGATACCAGTGAAAATGTAGTCTCGACAAACTGTCACGGACACAAAATACAGACTTGAAATCTAACAAGAAGTTCAAGAAGAAGTGGCAGAACTAGATTAAACAGATGAGTACAAGAACAACACCAGAAAGGTGAACTAGAACTCCAAGAGATGTGTTGTCGAGACTGAAGAACCCTTCAGCCTCGACTCCTATATATACTATTGAATAGGAAGCTTCTCGAGCTACTTCCGCTAACTAGGACGCTTCTCCAACAACTTCTACTAATTAGGAAACTTCTCGAGCAACTTCCTAGAATCTATCAGAATATTTTAGAACCTTCTAAAAATATTCTAGAACCTTCTAAGAGAATCTTTAGGGAATATTCTAAGAATCTTCTAGAACCTTCTAAAGGAATCTTTAGAGAATATTCTAAAAGAATATTCGAAGAATCTTCCAATGTATGTCCATGACACCTACTATAGATCTTCTAAAAAAAGAATTTAAGGTAGTTATTTAGGTGGAGTCTACTACTTAGGAACATTCTAGAAAGTCCAAGGTGATAAGATAAGGTATAAATAGGATTGGCCAAGGCTTTTTAGAGCATCTAATCAAGTATGACTTTGAACCCTTTGTCTTAGTAAAATTTGATTTTGTATCTTTCTATTTAGTCTAGTTCTGTTATCTTTCTCTTTACTTAGTTTTGTCTTTCATGTCCTATTCTATGTAGTTCCGTTCAATTTTGTTCTGATTTTTTTTGTCTTATTTTGTGATGATGCTTTATATTGCTATAGATTAGAAGGATCTTGGATTTTTGAGATAACCTAATTCTATTTCATTGGTATCAAAGTAAGTGTTAGACTTTTACTTTTGGTAGCATTGTCATAATATGTGAAGTATTGCTTGAGAGTGCTTTAGGTACCTAATTAGAGAAGATAGAATAGAAATTATAATAAAAAAATCTTAATTCTAATAGAATATTTAATAAACTCTAATTAAACTTTAATAATACTAAACAAGCTTTAATAAAATTCAAAATGAAATCTTAAAGAAATTACAAAAGAAACAATAAGAAAACTTAAAGGAGTTGAAAGATAATCTACAATAAATCTTAAAAAAATTCTTAAGAAGTCCTTAAAAATATTAAAATAATCACAATATATTTTAAATAAATTTTAATTAAGTTCTAATTTAATCCTAGTTGAAACCTTCATAGACTTCAATCAAATCCTAGACAAATCCTAAATCCTAAATCAAATCTTAATCAAATCTTAAATCTTAAACCAAATATTAGAAAAATCCTAATCAAATCCTAAAATCTAAACCAAATCCTAACCAAATCTTAAATCCTAAATCAAATCCTAACTAAATCTTAAATCCTAAATCAAAACCTAATCAAATCCTAAACCAAATCCGAACCAAATCTTAACCAAATTCTAAATCCTAAATCAAATTCTAATCAAATTCCAATCCTAAATCAAATCCTAATCAAATCCTAATCAAATCCTAAACTCTAAACCAAATCCTAACCAAATCTTAAATCCTAAATCAAATCCTAAGTAAATCCTAAATCCTAAATCAAAATCCAATCAAATCCTAAATCAAATCTTAATCAAATCTTAACCAAATTCTAAATCCTAAACCAAATTCTAATCAAATTTTAAACCCTCAATGAAATCCTAATCAAATCCTAATCAAATCCTAAATTCTAAATTAAATCCTAACCAAATCTTTACCAAATCCTAAATCCTAAATCAAATCCTAAAATAATTTAGAATCTCAATATCTTTTGATTAATCTATTGATCTTATTTAAAATTCTACACAGATGATAATCTTTCATTGCAAATATCTTCTTTTTGCATTGTTTAATTGGTTTAAATTTTTTTATGAATGTAGAAAAATAAGTCTACTACCTACATACATATTTTTTACTCTAATTCAATAAGTAGATTACAAAAAATTTATAAACTCTCACTAGATTTAAAATTCTACTTTTTGAGACCGTCATCCACTTAAACCTTAATAATCCTCAATTCAATCATTACATCAAGCTAAAATTATCAACACATATTAAACATAACTATAACCACTAATCTACAAAATTTTATCTATAGATTTGCTACAAAACTCCTAAAATTGTCCAAAATTTTAACTTTATTTTATTTTACAAAAAATTGAATCATCCAAAATAATCTTAACTTTGTAAGGCTCTTACAAAGTTGTTGCAAATTAAAATCATATAAAATCAATGCTTATAAAAATCTTATTAAGTTTTCTATCAAATACCATTCTTTGATCTTCAAAAGAACTCCAAATTCACTGTAGGCATGTGATTTTGTGCCTTGAGGTTTGATTTCATTCTTAGTTGATAACTGGTCCCTTTTAAGTATTAATTCTTTACTTTTTGAGATAAATTTTGCTAAAATCTATTCTTAATTCATTTCTATACATGCCTATATTATTTAATTTTTAATTTATTTTATTTTGCTTATTTATGGCTCTAAAAAAGTGAATAGAAGTCCATTTTATAAAAGATAATATTAGTACTTTTTAGTTTTACTATTCTTTTGACTATTATCTATATTTTTAAGATAATTTTCTATAATATTTTGAACTAAGATCTTCTATAATATAATAATTTCTATATTCTTTCACCAATTAGCATGTTACATCATGACATCCACTTCCATTGAAAATACGCATCCTCTGGCATACACCAATGATTCTTCAATATAATGATGTAAAATATTCTTCATCTTGTTCAAATTCTTCATTTTTAATTTGCTTTTCTATTTCCATCTTTATGTCTTGTATTGGATTTTATTCTTCATCAAAATAAATGTCTTCATCTCCTTGAATTTATTATTTGATTTGTTTGCTTGCTACAAGTATGTTCAATTCCATACCATCAAGTTCTTATAATGAGTATGTTCCATGGCTATATGCCTTTTCGGCAATATAAGGCCCAAATCATCTCTTTGTAAATTTCTTTCTTGTGCTATGTTGATTGTCCAAGCTACTATCATGAATTAACATCCAATCACCATCTTCAATTTCCTTAGGTTATAGTTCATGTTTTTAATCAAATATTTCTTTATTTTTTTTCCTTACTTCTTTCAATCTCTCTATTGCTGCTTCAATATCATTAGGTCTTCTTTCTAATTGTTGAATTCATGATGCTAAAAACTCTTCTCTGTTGAGATTATTCTTCTAAGGTAATATATCCCATGTAATTACTACATCTTCTATTGGCATTATTGATTTTTGTCCATATATTAATGCAGAAGACATATAATCTGTCACTAAATTATGAGTTATACAATCTGCCTATAGTACAAATGGTAGTAGTCTAAACCATTCATGTGCTTTGCCATTACATGCCTTTATTAATGTCTTAATAATAGATGAACGTCCATGCTCATTCTTACCATTACCTTCTTGATTATATGCTCTTTTAAAAAAAAGTTTAATTCCTATTCTATTAAAGAATTCTTATACTTTTTTTGCATCTAATTCACCCCTATTTGCTATATTTTTTTTAATACAATCATAGCAACAAATAACATCTTTTAATAAAAATCAGCATACACCTTTAATATTCTTTGTTTTTAATGCTTGTCCTTCAACCATATTTAATAAATCTTCTTATGCAAGTATCAAATACTTTATTTTTCTAAGTTTCATAGACATTGCTACTAAATTCACCACCCACTTATAATATAAAGCCAAAGGATATGTTGGATGTAACCATCTCGATGTCAAATATTTGAATATACTTAGCAAGTCTCACAAGATGCTACAAAATTTGATATGTCTTTGTGCATACCCTTCCACCAATATTTGTTTTTTCAACTTAGTAAATGTTGTCCAAATACCTTGATGCCTTACTCATAAACTTTCATGAAATTCTTCATTAATCTTTTATTGAGCTCCTAAACCATATATTACCCTTTCTGATATTTTTTCTCTCTTCTTTGGATGCTTCTATAAATATTCGTCATGTAAAAAATATCCATAGGCTTTCTTACAAATTTTCTTGAATTCTTAATTCATCCAACCTTCTTTTTGCTTAAATGTGCTTAAATACTTCCCAACATCTTTCCATTTATCTTCATGTAAATCTCTTAAAAGTATTTTTAATGATATATTCAAACATACACCTTCTTCTTTTAATAATGCATTAGTATAAAATTTTGTGTCTACATCCTCTTTCAAATTAATCATTTCTTTTTCATCATAATACCTTATTCTTGATAATATATCTACAATTTAATTTTCTTTCCTTACAATGTATTTAAATTCTAGATTCATAGATTTAATATATGCTATCTATTTTAATATAGTAATATCAAGAGTTGAACAACTTATAATCATGTTCTATAAAAGTAAAAAATCTATTTCTTTGTTCATCATCTTGTCCAACTATCCAACCTATTTCAATTGGACTTGTATCAATTATTAATACTACTAGCCTTTTACCTTCATAATTTACTTTCTTCAAAGTTGAAGGTAAAAAAAGAAGTTGTTTTAGTTTTTCCATAGCTTTTCTTTCTTCTTCTTTTGATTGAAATTTTTGATTCTTTTTTAACAATTTATACAATGGATTTGCTATATGTGTAAAATAAAATACCCATAAATGATAGAAAATACATATTCCTACATATCTTCTCACTTTTTTTGTATTTGCACATTCTTTCATCTTTTTAATAATATCAACCTTTTCCATACTTAGCTTGTATCTATATGATCTACTTATGTGTTCTACCACCAAATCTTTTTTATTCCAAACATTGATTTTGCTCCCAATAAGGTTAAATGAACTTCTTCTAATCTTTTAAAAATCTTCTTATAATCATCAATATGATCTACTACAAACTTCTTACATCCTTTTGAATCCAAAGTCTCATCTTTTTTTTCTTCTTTGCATCCTTTAATTAATACATCATATAAGAAAGGTATTATTATTTTTAGAATAAAATCTCTTAATACCTTATGCATTCCATTTATCATGTGTCCTACAAAATTTATAGCTCATTATAGTAATGTACACATTTTGACCAATCTTAATGGTGTCTTTATAGTTGTCAAATTTCTACTTTGTATTGCTAATTTAAATTAATCATATCTTGAATAAAGATCAGCCATTGAATAGATTGCTCTTGTAAAAAAATGCTTATACCAATTCATCCAGAATCAGACTTGAAACCATATTTCTAATAGTCACTTTATTCACATGTAGCATATCTTATATAAATCTCATTGTTCCATTTTTTTTAGTATTATAAACCATCAATTAGAATAATATGCCATAGATGGTTTTAAAATTTTTATTTTTACTTTTTCATTGAATAAATCTACTAACTTGAATAAATATACTCTTGGTACTAGAATTAGTCACAAATTCTATGATTCATGAAGAATAGTAAAAATAACCATAAGTGTTATAATACTTAGATCAACACACCCAATTTCATATTCTTCAAATATAAAAGTCTTTCCATGATGTGAAAGTATATTCCTAAAATATTTTTCTTCACATTTTGTTAAAAATCAATCATATCCAATATTTAATCTATCTAATGTAGCATCCGTAAATTTATGCCCTATTTTCTTCGAATCCTTTAAATTTGGTTGTATGGATGCTCTACTTATCTTTTCTTCATAATCTGATGGCAGTGGCAAAGTCATTGATTTGACCTTTTTTGCTACGAATTTATACTTAATTTCAACACATACATCTTAGCGACTTAAATTTTCTATAAATCATTGAATTTTATCATAAAATTCTTTAGAATACACATTAATAACACTTTTCTTTTCTTATAATCTATATTATAATGAATCATTTAATTCTTCCATAGTATCTACAAAACCTACTTCTTCAAATACTCTTGAAATAAATTTATTTTCAACCAATTCTCCATTTTCTTTCAAGATTTTTTTAATATTTTTAATATAATATTTTTCCATCCTTTTTATCTTGTCAATAGTCTTAAAAGATAATATACAATCTTATGTCAACTCAATAAGTCCAGTAGATAATATCTCTTCTTTTAAACTAAGAGGAAGAATTTTTCTTTTTAACCTATTGTAATCCCACCTTACAATGATGTCTGGTAAAAACCCTCAAGGTCTTCAAATTTCTCATTTAATAATGGCTTTTCTTTCAACTTATCACAATATTTTTTATGATTAGTACAAACAGTTAAAAATTGATTTGCTTTCATCTCATCTTGGTTTCTTCTTCTTTTATAGGCTATACCATCATCTATTATCTTTGTTTCCATTCATGAGGCAATCATATATGGTTGTCTCAATATAATAGAATATATAGACATGTCTTGTAGAAATAAATTTTGTTTATGAATAACATCTCCTATTGTCACTTTGATATTTAGACAAGCTCCATATAAATCTCCCTTTGAATTTTTTGTTGCTCTTATCATCCACCTATGTTCAATATTAATAGGCTATTTTTTTCCTGTTATACAATTCTTTTGATATCAAATTGATTTCAGAACCATGATCAATCAATGCTATAATTGATTCTTCTAAATTTTCTAATTTTATCAATTTTTTTGTAGAAGTCCTTATCTAATGACTTCTAGAATAATAACTAGAAGCTTAAATGATATCATTTCTTTTTATAAATCTTACTTGCAAGACATCTCCAAAATTTTATATTTTATCTTTTTGATCTTTGTTGCTTTTTATTGTTCTTATTTCTTATGCATTTGATGTCATAGTATCTTTTATAATTTGCCATTTTCTCTTTATTGTATCAATAATAATTTCATGAATTTCATGCTTTACAATTCTTAAAATTTCACCAATTAGAAATTCAACCTTTCTACTTAAAATCTACTCTTTCAATACCTTCTTCAAATCTATAGCACCTTCAATATCTGATTGTAATTTATAAGCAGAAGCCTTTGCTTTTTGTGATTTTTATTTTACTTACTATAGACTAATCTAATAAGAATAAACTTATATAAGAGGATTCAAACACTGAGAAAGACTATTTGCATGAGTTTTTACATTAAGATCATACAATTAACTATCTCTTAATTAACTAAAACATCTAAGAATGCTACATGTCTTTTGCATTCTATCAAAGAAAATATTGCAATCAATAATTCTATCTTATATATTCATTGTTCTCTCCTTTCCAAACTTATGATAATAATAAGTAATACTACATTATTTTAAAAGACTGCACACAACATTCTATAATTTAATTACTAGAATTTTTCAAACTAACTATCATTTTCAGTAATCTCCTTCACACAATTTTAGACTCCAATAACTTCTTCTTGAATCTCAATATTCAATGTATTATAATTCTCTCAATTATATCCATACTTCATAAACATCTTTCATTATCAATTTTCCAATCTTCTATTTATAATTCAGTACACAATAAATTCAATTTCTCATTTGACATCATCTAAATCAAATCTTTCTTTCATTCTAGAATTCTATTTCATATTATTCAAATTCTATCCATTACTCTTCTTCTACAAAAAAGAAAGAAACAAAGAGATAGCATCAAGCTTATCTTAGTTCATGACTATGTCAATCTGACCCTTTCTACTTCTTTTTCAAATTACTTATGCTTTTTTCAAAATGCCAACAACTACACAATCAATAATAACTACTTTTTTTGACTACATCATCCATCTTGCCTTCTAAACTATCAATTTATTAGTTTAGTAGCTTTTCTTAACTCTACATACTATGTATTGTAAAACAAAAAAATATCCTATCCATTCTATATAGCCTCACTCGTAATTGAGTAGTGTCCTTATAAATATGGAATTAATAAAAAAAAACTTCTTCAATAGAATCCTTATAAAGTTTCTAATCCTCTGGCTCATTGGATTGATCAATCCCAATATTTTCTATAAGTGGTTCCACTAATTTCGATTCTAATGATAAGTCCTCATCTTCCTCCGATACTTCTATCAACTCTCTCCTCAATTGGGCTGATAAGTCCTTATTATATGCTCCCAATTTACAAACTTGAGCCTCCAACTATAGAATCTTGATATCTTTCACTTACAAAAGGTGCTTTTGTTGCATCACTTTCTCCTTAAATTCATCAATAGTTGAAATGGATAGAGTAGATATATGTGACTAACCAATAATAACTGAATCATCCTCCAATTTTATCACTATAGCCTTCAAGGTTTTAATTTTTGCTTGTAACGTTGTTGTTTCAATTCAATACTGATTACCTAATGTCTACTTTTTTTTGTTCTAATAATGCTATCTTTTTTTATTCCATTTATAACTTACACTTCACTTTTTCTCGTTCCAATATTGATGTACTATGAATCTAGATTAGGTCATGCTTTTAGCCTTCTATGATATGTTAAATGCATTTTTTTTTTTTTTTTTTTTTTTTTTTCCTCAAAGCTTCTTATTTCCTCATAAATTTACTCTCCAATAGCAAATTAGATTCCACATTTTCTTGGATAATTCAAACTTGTTCTTTAATTTGGTGGCTTTGCTCCCATATTTCTTTCCTATTCACTTCCAATTGTTGCCTTAAATTTTTTTTCTCCATCCAGTTTACTCACCGTGAGCTATAATTGAAAAATCTGAGCCAATATGATATCCTTGAGATTCACTTTTTTTGGTGTTCTATCTTGTAAAAATGCTAATTGGTTTATGTCCATTGAAATGGAAACTTTAGCATCTACTTCAATTATCAAACAAATTAGAATCCATTATCATACTGTAGTATGTAAAAATTAGTTAGGACATATAATATGTTCATAAGTCTTGGTGTATGTTAGAATGATTAATAAATTAATTTAAAGAGAGTGGATTTAAAAAATTATATTTTGAGTTTTATTTTTTTTTATTATAGCATTTAAAAAAAATTATAGGACCTAAATATTTAGTATAAAGCCTTAAAAAGAGTTTAGAGCCTGAAGTTAAAAATCTTAATTAGTAGGAGGCTTATTGAGAGAGATGAAAGCAAAGTATGGTTGAATGAAGGCAAGGAATAGAGATCTTCATTCCTATTGGTCGAAGGCCATTCCAAATGGACTTCAAGGAGGTTGCCTGAGGCCTAATTAGGGATAAGGATTTCTCTTTCAAAGTCATTTGAGCTGTGGAGGCTAAGATCATCAAGTTAAGGTTTTTGGATACGGATTGGGTGCAAATTTTGTGTGATTTGGAGTTTTTATGAAGGAATTATTGGTGCTCAAAATTAAGGTGTCAATTTCATACCTACTGTCACTCTTTGGGGCATAACACATGTTTACAAAGAGCAACAAAAGATTAGCAATTGAAATTAGAGAGAACACTTTATGAACTATATTTTTTATATATTTTTTTAATGAATTTGGATTTTAAATAAAGAAGCTATAGAGGGTTGAAGTCAATGTATCCAAATCAAAGGGTGTAAGTAAGTGATTTTATTCATAGTAATAGTTTGAGCCATATCTTGAGTTTCTAGACGAATGTTTTGCTAAAACCTTTTATAGAAGGTAGATTATTGTATAAAAAAGCTATATATATATATAAATAAATTTTGTGGCATTCAAATGCTTATTTTGTGAGATATAAAGAAATTTGCACACAGATATATTAAAACTATGGTTTGAAGCTACTATTAGGATTTTGGTGATATCTTAAGATTTGTGATGAATTTTCTATTGAAATTTGTTGTGATAGTTGTCAAAAGTATATCAGTACTTTATGTTAAATTTGAACAGTCCGATTGAAAGATATGAGTTTTTGAAGTTCAAGAATAATATCTTATAAGGATATTTAAGGATATAGAGGTTTTATCATATTTTGGATATTTTTGGGAACTTAAAACTTATATATTTGATATATTAGTACCTTAAAGTATTATATGTATATATACAAACTTGGTCTTTCTTATCTCAAAACTTGATTGAGTAATTAGTGGTAGCCAGGAGCCTAGTGTTTTCTTGAAGCAAAATCTCTCTACCCCAACACCGCTCTATTGTAATCTTTGGTATAGCCTCTCATTCCAACAAGTTACTTAATTCTCCAATTTTGTACACAACGACCCCTGAATTAACTGTCAGGGCCCATTTAACACCAAAGACTTCATTAAGACACCAGAGAGGGTATATTTTTCTCCCTTACTCATGGTATTTGATTCAATGTATATGTAATCATAGAGTGCATGTAATTAGAAAAAAACAAAGATGAAAATTTTTCCCTCTTTCACTTGGCTTCTATCTCCGCATAGATTCTACTGACTACATAAGCTATCCAATTAAATACCATACCTTTCTGTTGTCATATAACATGATTTGCTATCTAGGAATACATTGGGTATCTAGCTATAGAGAGTTAAGCTTAAAATTTTATATGTATCTTGTCTTAGCTTCCAAAACTCCTTTATTTTGTATAAAATTCAAAATATAGCAAAATTGCTTCAAAACATATTTTTTCTGCAAAAGATTTTTTTTCTAAAAATTTAGAAATTTATAACGCTTGATCTAATTGTTTACTTTGTTTCAAACTTGTAGAATAGATATAATTTATTCTTAAGTTTTACCTCAAAAAATACCCAACTACAAAATCACTTCCAATCTTTTGGCATCTAAGAAATCCTAGAAGAAGCTCTAAACCCTAATTTACAAGCACTTGAGTACTATTTTCTTAATATCTCAAGAATCCAATACTCAAATGTCATCAAACTTATGTACAAAGTTTACTAACATAAATATACATGTTTTCTGAAATTTTTAACCAAAATCTTGTCAAATTGCTCAAGATATAGCTCAAGACACAACCACTAGTAAATCAGGTCACTTACTACCCTTAGATTGCATGTACTGACTTCAAAATCTAATATCTTCTTCATTCAAACTTGGAATCTATCAAGAAATATGCAAAAAATGTAGCTACAAAAGTTTTCTCTCCAATTGCAATTGCCGATCCTCAATTGCTTTCTTTATGCGTGCGTTATATTGAAAAGAGTGACAGTAGCTCCCAAATCAACACCTTAACTTTGAGCGCCTATATCTCCTTCATATAAACTCCAAATCATACAATATTTGCACCAAAACCATAGCTAAAAACCTAAAATTTCTGATCCTAGCCTTCAAAGCTCGAATGGACCCGAAAAACTTATCCTAATTTCTAATATGGCCTCGGGCAGCCTCCTCAAAGCCTATTGGTTATGATTTTTGACCAATAGGAATGGAGATTTATATCATCCATCTCCATTCATCTATATGGATGCCTTAAACTCTCTTTGCTACTAAAATCCTTCTTCAATCATTTTTCTTATGAGACTTACATAATTTATGTTTTAAACACCAAATAAGAGAATCAAAATAAGTTTTCAAAGGTCACCCATGTCTAAGAAAGGTGACTCTAAATATTTAGAAGTTACTATCAATCAAAACCAATCTTAAAAGCTACTATCAAAAGAAAATAAAGTTATACAAATTCTATAGTAATCTTTTTAAACAACCTCTTTTCAAGGTAATAATCAAATTATATTCTACAACCAACTAAAATCTATTAACATGGCTCTCACCATGTTATTAAGTAAATTATACATTAAATACATAATCACATTATTTTCACATAGTAGCTGAAGCACTATACGACACCATTGTCAGAGTAAAGAGAATTTGCCTCAAAAAAGCATTGAGCTTCTGGCTGTCACTAATTCCTCAATCAAGCTTCAAAATAAGGAAATTCCTAAGTTTATATATAAAATTTCTCTTTTGGAGCAATTACACCAAATGCATAAGCCTCAAGTAACCAATAACATCCAAAATATGATAAATCCTCTAAATCCTTGTGTATCCTTATGTCAAAATTTTTTGGAACTTCAATACCTCATAACTCTTAATTCTACTATCCAAACTTATTCAAATTTTATAAGAAATACTGATATATTTTTATAAACTTTGACAACAAATTTCAACTGTAAATTTGTTGCAGATCTTAAGATATCTTGAAATTCCTAACAATAGCTTCAAATCCTAATTTTTATACACCCATGTGCAATTTTCTTCATATCTCACAAACTAAACATCCAAATTCTACAAAGTTTATATGTACAGTTTTTTAACACAATTATCTACCTTTTCTAAAAGGTTTGAGCCAAAAATTCTTTTAGAAACTCAAGTTATGGCTCCAACTATTATTATAAATAATACCACTTACTTATTGCCTTTGATTTAAAAGCATCACCTTCAACTCCTTATATCTTCTTTATATGAAATCCAAAAGCAAGAATTCTTTTATAAAAGATGTACACCTTAAAATCACTACTCTAATCACAACTTTTGATCTTCAAAACTATCATACAACTCCTCGTATTCACTAAAGAGTAATAGTATATCTTAAATTAACACCTTAACTTCAAATGTCTATAACTTCTTCACCCTAACTCCAAGTACTATAATTTTCACATATAAATTGTAGTTCAAATTCTCAAACCTTATAATTTTGGCTTTTAATTCCCAAATACCTTCTTTGAAGTCACTAAAATCCTTGTTAAGGTCGTATGTAGCCTTCTCAAAGCCTTTTGGGCATGGTATTCGACCAATAGGATTGAAGTTCTCTATTCCTTGCCTTCATCTGACCATGCCTTACTTTCATCCCTCTCAATTAGCCTCCCACTAGTTTGGATTTTCTTTCTTAGGCTTCTACCTTCTTTCAAAGTTTCATACTAAATATTTAGGTCTTATATATGAAAATTAAAACAAGTAAAAAAAAAAAAGGTAAGGTTTTTTATATCAACTCTCTTTAATTTAATTTATTAATCTTTCTAACACACATCTAGATTTGTCAACATATAATGTGTTTTAATTATATTTTATATACTATAAGCATTTACAGTATGATATCATATTCCTATCATAGCCAATAAGAGCCGTTTGGACATATACATGATATATCAATTTAAGCTTAACCTCTTCTAAACAAAATGCATTCACTCCATAAGCTCTAGTTTAAGTGCCTTAGGTGTTTGTCAAATTTGATTCTTCTCAAATGATGACATTTCACCTTTGAAATAACTTCTCAGTCTGAAATTACTAGATACTTAAGTATCCATTGCAAGCTCACTATTTGGGAGGTGTAGTATTTTTTGCAAGGTAGTTTCATCGATTCCAATAATGTTCTCTTTAACAACAATCAAACCATCCTCTAAGTCATAATTGATTATATATTTTTTCAATAATTCTTCATCAATTGGTCGCAAGTCATCACATCATTGCAGAAACTTATATATTTGTACATTTCTACAATCTCTTTGCATTTTAGTATTTCAGCAAAATTCCAACTTCATTGGTTGCATATTGGTAAAACTACTAAGGACGACAACCTCAAACTACTCTTAGCTCTCACATTATGGTAGCTTTCTTTTCTGTTCATAGCTCTCTTCACTCTTTCTATTGATATTGTAAAATATTTGCTTCTTACTCCTTATCTCTACTAACACTACTTTCTTGCTTACTAAAGTAAATCTTATGCTCTAATAGTTACATCGCAAACAACAATGTTCAAAATGCTGAAGAAAACTTCTACTAAGTGCCCTGCTTCTAACATTTTACTCAAGCTATAGATCAAGAATCTCTAATCTTATTAACCAAAATCTCACTTTTGATTTTGTTGACTAATTGGTATTTGGACCCACAACCAACTACCAGCCATCTTTAATATCCATCATATACTCATGAGTATAGGCAATCTATCATTAATAAATAAACCCTCTTCTTTCTATATATATATATATATATATATATATATATTTTTAAATTTATCCTAAATTTATATATAATAAAATCATTATCAATTTTTGTTGATATGTGTGGTAAATTGGATATCCAAAAAATCTTCTAATTAAATGGATCCATTATGAAAATCTTCCACAATACAATACAGTCCATGCCAACAGACTTGGAATTTTCTCAAAAAATTGTTAAATCAGGTATAATAAAGAAGCATTAGATTTTTGGATAGAAAAGCTTTGAGACATAATTTACTATTACAATAACTCTTATATCAATGTTGTGTAGCTTCTATAGTCAAAAGAGCCGTAGTCCTAATTTCATCTAATTTTTTTAATTTTGTAAATCAAAATTGGAGGGATTCTTTATTATCAAGATATTCATCTAATACAATTTTCAAATTTTGAACTTCCAATTCAATTGATAATATTGTTTCTTGCTTGTACACCAATTAGAATGGTATAGAATTGGTAGTAACTTTATACGTGGTACAATAAGCCCATAGAGCGGCAAATAATTTAGTATCCTAATCCGTTCCTACAACAGACTCTATCTTAGTTAAAATTTTACACAAAATACCATTAGTATTTTTAATTTGCCTATTGGTTCAAGGATAATACGGGGTTGTTTTTCAATATTTGATCTCATATTTATCCATCAAGGTTACAATCATAGAATTAATAAAATGGGTGTCTACATCACTAATCAATTTTTTAGGATATCCAAACCAAGTGATAATGTTTTCATATAAAAATGTGGCTACTATATTGACATTATCAGTTTTTGTTGCCACTACTTCAACTCATTTTGTTACAAAATCTCTTACTACCAAAATATATCTTTTCTGTCCATTACATGAGGCTAGAGAAATTACTCCTACAAAATCAATATCCCATTTTTCAAACATTGTTTGTGCCAAAATTAGTACCAATGGCATGGCAAAAGTTCCAATAGGGCGACCAATTCGTTGACAAGGATTACAACATTGGAGATATTGGTGTGCATCTAAAAATATTATTAGCTACCAATAACCAGCCATTAGAGCTTTATGAGCAGTACTATCACTGACAAAATATCCACTATAGCTATCCAAATGGCAGCCTTCTAATATGGTATGCACTTCACTTTGAAAGATACAATGGCATAAAATTCCATCCCGCCCTTGCTTATATAAGGTGTCACCAATCATTGTGTATGTCAAACTTTTTAAAATCAAGCATTTCTTAAGTTCCTCACTATAAGTAAGTAAAAATGTTTGAAATGTCAGATATTGAATTACTTCACTATATTCAGGTGTAATCACATTGACGACAAATAAGTCCGTATCAGATAAGGCATCATTGATAGGCTCATTATTCAATATATTGAATAAATGGGATATGTTGTCCATATTGGCATATTTTTTTTTTTATTTGATATTAATAGTAAAGTTAAATTCTAGAAGTAGTAACATCCATCGAGCAATGCATCTACTCAATTGAGGTTTATTAACCATATACTTAAGTACATCATGATTGATATGAAACACGAAGTCACAACCAAATAAATAATGCCAAATTTTTTGAATAGAATGAATCATTCTCAAAGATTTTTGTTAGGTTGCAATATAATTTCATTCAGCTATAATGATTTGTCGACTAACATAATATATTAGATGATCCAAATCTTTTTCATCTTTCTAACTCAACACGGATCCAATAGCAACATTGGATGCATCAACATAAACATGAAATAGTTTTGTCCAACAAGGTACAACCAGTACTCGTGTAGACACTAATTTTTATTTCAATTCCTCAAACGTAATTATACATTCTTCAAGAGATTAGTTAAAGGCTAACTTATGACCAAAAATGAATGAATAAATTGTCAATAATAACTGATATGGTCGACAAAACCACAAATACTTAATACTATTTTAGGCTTTAATAAAGCCAATATATAAATAACTTTATCTAGATCAGTAGCAATATCAGCAAGTGAGACAATGTGTCCCAATAATTTACCAGACGGTATTCCAAATTGGAATTTCTTTGAATTCAATAAAATTCCATAATAGCCACAATAATCCAAATACTTACTAAGATATTTTAAATGATCGACCTTCATATTAAATGTACAAAAATTATCTAAAAATATCTCCATTTGTGAGCATAATTAAAAACTTCAATAATTAGTTAAAATTCTTTTTTTAAAATTTTTATATATTTTTACTAATTTTAATGTTAAAATAATTAATTAATAAATTTAAACTAGTTTTTTAGTTAATTATAAATTTAATAATATATTTAGATTGTTAATTAGATGGATACTTTTAATTAGTAGATTAATTGATAATTTCAATATTCAAAAGAAAAAATAATAAATTGAAAAGTTCTATGATTTTTTTTTCTTGAATTACTTTAAATCTTTTTTTTTAGTAATAAAACTAAAATTTTAGTAGAATTTCTCTTCTAATTCTTAGGAATTATGTCTTAAATTAATTTTCAATCTTAATTTTTAATCCAAAAGCTAATTTCTAATTTGACTATGATTAGAAAGTCCCTTAAACCTAATTGCTCTATCTTCTTAATTAATTTTGAGATTTTTAAGCTTAAATTTCATTTAATTGGATTAAAAATATAAAGTCTACTTGTTGAATTAATGATGAACTTAAAAAGAAAGAGACAAGGTAAATTTTTGGTGGAATTTCCTCTCATAGTGATTTTAATCACTTCTTGAAGTTGAAAAAAAAGAAAAAATGGAAAAAATCACAAATTCAAGGCCAATTTGTAATTAGATTTTAGATTTTCCAAGAGTTCATGCTAAAAGGAATTTAAATTAAAAAATGGTGATTATAAAGGCTTTGATGGTAAGAACCCTTGCTAATTTTCAAGTAGGCTTATTAGAATTAGAATAGTAGTTGAAATTTACAACTAAATTAGCAAATTAATTGATTCTTATGATTTAGAACTCAGATTTGGACTTGTGAATAGTTGATCATAGTATAAAAATATGTTTTAGAGACATTGGTGGTATTAGTTTTACCAAAAAGGTGTTAGTTTTTGAGTTCTAGATATTTCCAGCCTTGAAATCAGGTTTGGGCTGAGAGTTATTGAGGTCCCTTGATCTTAGTTAGGGATTTTCCGATTTTGATGGTAGAGATGTATCCGCCTCTTTTGGGCCTCCTCCCACCTGGTCAAGACGGCTTGGGTGACCAAATTCCCTCTCTCTCTCTCCATCTTCTTGTGGTGAAGCCATGACAAAATGTTCCCCCATCTTGTGAATGCAAATCTTCTTCTTTAAACTTGTATGGCCTCGGTTTTAACTCATGCGGTCTATCTCTTTTTATTTTCTTTTTGTGAAACTTTATAAGCAGATTCTACTCACCCTTAGCTTTGCAATAGAATAAGGTACACCTGATTTGAAGTTTTGACAAATTTTTGGCGAGTTTTCTAGGTGGTGGGGGTCTATTGCCTTAGCAGTGTAGGAGTGTTAGCTTAAGAAATCTATAACTCGGTGACCTCTAACTCAACTTTGATGTAGATTGTTGAAATGAATGCACTCTAAAGCTTAGTTTATTAAAAAAATTAAATCACTAATTCTTGATCTATATCAAATTTTTAATAAATTTAAAAATAAGAAGGGATCTACTACCTCGACAGTGTTAAACAACCAGCTTTGAAAAATTGTATCTTAATACATACTTACATTTTTTTGCTGAAATTTATTGAAAAATCTACTAATTTCTTTTTAGGAAAAAGTTTACTTGTCAATTTTAACATATTAACTGATTTTTAGTGAATTTTTAAGTAGAAGGGAGTTTGCTGCCTAGGCAGCTGAAGTCGCCTTGCTTTTAAAACACATATCTCACACGTCACACCTTGGATCACCATGAAATTTTGTAGATAGGAGCAACTTTAAGTCAACTTCAATCACAAAAAAATTCAAGTGCTTAAGAGCTGTAGGAGAATGTTGGTAAATTTCTGAACGACAAGAGATCTGCTACCCTCAACTCGACATACTCTAAGTAAGTTTTTCTTCCCTAATCACCTTCTAATCACATCCCTTAGTACCTAAATTGCTATATTATCACTCATTTGTCTTATTATCATTAATTAATGTTATTTAATAATTTCAAAGAATTTTTTACCTCACTTTAGAAATTAATCTTAAATTCTTATCTTTCTATCTATTTTTATCTTTTAAAGATAAAATAAAAAATAAAATAAAAATTAATCTGATCTTTTAATTTTTTCTTGTTTCTTTTAATCTTAACCTTTAAACTTTTACTTTTAACCTTTAAATTTAAACTTTTAATTTTAACCTTAAATTTTAAACTTTTATTTTTAACCGTCAACTTTTACTTTTGTTACTTTTGAACTTTCACTTAAATTTTAATTATTAATTCTAACTTTAATTTTAATTTTATTTTTTACTTTTTATTTTTAATTTTTTAATCTTCCAACTTTCATCTTTTATCTTAAAAATATTAACATCATGTTGGTGCTGAACTTAAATATTTAAGGCTATTTATTACTGAATTTTCAATTCTAAATGAAGTTTTGTCATCAAAACTTCATCTGTAGATAACGTCCAATATAGAACTCCGATTTACATGGTTAATACCATCTTGAAAAGCCCTAAATTAGCACTCTAGTATGGTATTTATTATTATTATTATTTTATTTTATTCTAATTTATAATTTTCAGAATTTAAATTTGATGGAATAAGTCTTGGAAGGTACTTAACTAAATAAACTATAAATACTAAAAATAAAATCATAAAAAGATGTAACTAACTTGTTGTGTTGTTGGATTAATCTTGATTATTATATCATTTTGTTTTTTCTATCTTATATATGATTTTCATCTTCACATCATTTAATATTGAGCTCTAATCTAAGTTATAATGTAATTAAATCAAATTTAAGTGAGTAGGGAAAAATCCACCCACAAGAAGTACCTTTTAGATAATAATAGTATTTTTGAAAAGAATCCATGATTGCAAGAAGTTCTTTATTATGGATCTCATAGTTAATCTTGGCTATTGAAAATTTCCTAGAATAAAAAGCTATTAGTTAGAATTTGTCACCTTCTCCTATTTGTGACAAAACAACATCTATAGTAAAATTTGATACATTTGTTTCCATAAAAAATGCCTTCAAAAAGTCGACATAATATAAAATTGGTGCAAAAATTATTGCCAACTTCAAGGCTTTAAAAGATGCTCCAACTTCTTTACTCCAATTAAGTTTGTCTTTACATGTAAGATATATAAGAAGAGCCGCAACTTGAGAAAATTCTTAATGAAGATTTGATAGTAATTGACAAAGCTAAAAAAGTATTACACAACTCTTATTATTTTTAGAATCTTTCAATCTATAATAATTTGAACCTTCTTCAGATCCATCATAAGTCCTTTATTGGAAATGATATATTCTAAATAGTCAACTTGAATAATATAGAATACATACTTTTTCAACTTAGCATACAATCCTCTATTTTTTAGTTTTTATAATGCATAACAAATATGAACTTCATACTCTTCTATATTCTTAGAATAGATTAGAATATTGTTTAAGTAACAAACAACAAAATCATATAGAAATTCAAGAAAAATATCATTTATAAGATGTTAAAAAGAAGCTAGTGTATTTGTGAGTTCAAAAGGCATGATATTATATTCAAAGTATCCATACATTGTTCAAAATGTAGTCTTTCATTCATCTTCTTCTTTAAGATGGACTAAGTTGTATACTCCTTGTAGATCTATTTTTATATAGATCTTAGCTTAATTTAGTTGATTAAGAAGTCCAGATATCAAAGATAAAGGATATCTATTCTTGATGGTAATCTTGTTGAGTCTTTGATAATCTATTCACATTTGTAGTGATCCAACTTTTTTCTTCACAAATAAGATATGAAGTCCAACAAGAGATTTTGAATGATATATGAAATTCTTAGCTAAGTTTTCTTCAATATATTTCTTGAATTCAACTAACTCATTTTGTGATAAATTATAGATTGAATTAAATGGTGGCTGAATTTTTTCTTTAAGGTCAATTGAGCAATCATATGGATGATGCTCCAAGAGAATATTTATATTTTTTTTTTTTCAAAAATATTTTGAAAATCTTGATATTGACTTGGAATACCACTTGAAGCCTTTTCATTATTAAAAATGGATGTGGCATAAATAACAAAGGATGATCCTTCTTTTGTAACATGCAAGAAATCTTTTGTATCTACAAGTATAGATTTGGCTATACTAGATTCATGAATTTTTACAAAACTCTTAATAGTGCTAAGAGAAAAATCAAGTTTACAAGAAATTCAGTCTATCAAAGGATTATACTTTTTAAACCACAATAAATCTAAAATAACTAGATTGAAGAGAGACCTAATAATATTAAAAATTATACAACTATTATGACCATTTATTGCCACATCTATAAGAAGTGTTTCATGAGTAATATCTCTAGAAAGTAATGGATGGCTATCTTTGACTTTTATATATACGGATTTAGTTTTTTGTACTCATGGTATTCTATAGCTTTTAGCAAATTCTTCATCTAAGAAATAAACTAAGGCTCTTGAATCTATCAAGGCAAAGGCTTTGTAATTATTAGGTCCTAAATGCACATCTATTATAAAATAAGAAGAAGATAAGATCTTTATTTGTACAAGATTCTAATTATAGGGTCTTTATTATAATTGGATAATTTTTTTTTCTAATAGTCATATTCCTTATTTTGTAGTAGCATTATTTTTTTAGACAATGTTGAACACTGTGCTTAACTTTTCTATAATATAAACATAATCCTTTTTAATAACAAGTCTTTTTTTGTTTAGTAAAAGATTTAATACGTATTATATCAATTTATATATCTTCTATTTTTAGATATTTAGATTGAAAGGTCATCAATATTGGCATTGAATTATAATAGTGTAGAATAGATATTAATTTATTTTTGAAAGATATTGGTAAAATATATTAATAGTCTATATAATAGGAAATTCAGAAGGACGGATGAGTGATTTAATTCTTAAAAGTGGTTAATTATAGAATTATGATTCGAATCTAGAGAATCAGAGAAAAGTATATTGGAGTTGTAGAAGTTAATTAAGATGCCAAACTGTGAGAGTCATGAGCCGAGGACCATTGCTGTGATAGTGTGAGCTACGATAAGGTTAGTGCTACTTCTTTTCTTTTGTTTGTTATTTTCTTTGAATAAGAGGATTGAAAGTTTCTGAATATTGTGAAGTGAATTATGGAATGGAAATGTGATTGGTATTATTTGAGAAGAAGAAAGATTGAATGCTAAAATCTGATTGTAGTTCAGCAGAGAGAATGAGTTTGTGTTTGTTGGAAACACCATAATGTAAATGGCAGTTCTGTGTGAAGAATTCCAGTGATTGGAATGAGGGTAATTGTGTGCTGAAAGTTGTGAGGGCATAGTATTACAATTGGAGATTATGAAGGTGAATATATTGGTAGAAAAAGCAGTTATTGGTATGACTGAATTGCTGTAAAGAAGAGACCGATAAGGTGAAGGGGGAGATTATATTTCCTTTGTGTGTTCAGATATTAAAAATAGAGACAATACATTGAGGAGGTAATTGATTGTGTGACCCTAACGTGAATGCTTAAGCAACTAGTCATTTCCTATGTTTGAATCTCCCTATACGGGTTTATTCTCATTAGATTAATTTGGAATAACTAAAACGAGTAATCTCATTTTGGTGCCGCTACCGAGGAGTGATAATAGCTTTGAGTGTTAGGAATTAATTACTGTCACGGCCATAATCATGTAAGCTAATAATTACATATAGAAATAGGTAGAAGTAAGTAAAAGTAGATAAAAATAAGTTAATTCTATAATATTTAATATAAAAGCTTCCTAGAAACTTCTTAGACGCTGCTTTAACTTCATAGGTGTCTTTTATTGACTTTTTGGATTAGAAACGTGGTCAACAAGTTGGCCATGTACCACACATGTTGTTAGCTTGAAGATCAAGCTAACTATGTGGCAAACACGTAGAAAAACTTGCCTTGTAAGTCAAGGCATGTGTCCTACAAAGTCAACACATATTGGAGGTCCTATAGAACGTCACCGCGTAGCTCCTAGTTAGATAGTATATATAGAGACAAGAGTGAAGGCTTCTTCACTCTTGTCAACTCCTTTCTTGCTTCTAGTCCAGGTTCAAGAGTCTTTAGTTTCTTGTCTTGTGGCAATAGCCATTCCAGTTTCCTTTTAATATAGATACTTGTTTATATTTTGACTTATTATATCGAGATAGCCTTTTTGTGTATCGAGTCTTTGTCCTTGACAGATTGACAAGAGTACACTTACAATATCAGAGCTTTGTTTTTTCTTGAGTAAGAGTGGATTACCCCTTTCTCTTGACAAGACATAAGCGTATTAGAAGTTTGCGGATTACCCACTTCTAAACTGATATTGTTCTTAGTATCTTCTTTGTTATCAAGTCTTTCTTTTCTTTTGTCTTGAGCAATATCAAACAATTTTTTTTTCTTAGTGCCATTATGGCAGAGCTTGTTGAAATGAAGAGTGCAATGGCACAAATGCAAGAGCAAATGAGGGAGTTAATGCTTGCGATGCATCAACTCAATTCACCAACACAGGAAAGAACAAGAATAGCAGAAAGTGGAGATATAGAGATGATCGGAGCTGCTTCAACATCTACAACAAATCACGTTCCTTCTCTAATTGTACAACACCCTATAAGCACTAGAGAACCGAGAATTGCCTTACCTGAGAAATTTGATGGTACGAGATCAAAGTTTCGAGGGTTCATCAATCAAGTACAATTGGCAATTGAACTTCAACCGCAAAGCTATCCAACTCCATGATCACAAGTCAGGTTTATTGACACTCTACTTTCTGATTCTGCATTATCGTGATTTTCGTCTTTTCTTGAACAACGAAATCCAATATTAGACAATTTGGAAGCTTTTTTGGCAGAGTTTCGATCTATGTATGATGAACACGATGCAACTCGTGTTGCAACAAATAAGATCCGAATTCTACGACAAGAAAATCGCTCAGTAACAGTATATGCTTCACAATTTTGACAACTTGCAATTGACATCAAGTGGAATGATGCTGCACTCATCAGTCAATTTCTTTATGGATTGCAATACGAAGTAAAGAAATTGATGCTCAACTAACCTGATCCTCAAACTTTGAGTCAAGCAATCGATTTTGCGGTAAAATGTGATAATCGACTTTTCGAATTTCGATCCGAGAATCATTCACAGGAACCTCAACGTTATTACTCAATGGCAACATCAACATCTTTGCCAAACGTACATTTAGAAGTAGAAGACATGCAAATTGACGCGGTACGTTTTAAACTCCTAACTGAGCAAGAAAAGATTCGTCGTCGTCAAGAAGGATTATGTTTATATTGCGGAGAACCTAAGCACACTGTTCAACATTGTCCAAAGAAACGACACAACTATAAAATGAGGGGTACGATGGTCAAAGAAGACAACATGTCGGAAAACGGATTCGTCCAGCTACAATAGGGACCGTGCAGCTGGAACCTTGTACAATTCCTAATGAAGGTCCTATCCTCTCCTCAGAACCCTCTCCTTGTTTTATAATAGACTTATATTTAGGACCTAAGAATTACAAAGCCTCTGCTTTATTAGATTCGGGAGCCTCAGCATGTTTTTTAGATGAAAAATTTGTTAAAAGTCGTAAAATATCCTTTGTACAGAAACCTAAACCAGTACATGTAGAAGTCATAGACGGTCGTCCCTTGTCTTCTGGAGATGTCACTCATGAAACTCATCCTATAAAAGTAACAATAGACGGTCATGATAGCTACATAGCTTTTAACATAATTAAATCCCCGTCCAATCCAGTTATTTTAGGTTTATCCTGGCTAGAAAAATATAACCCTCGAATAGATTGGAATTTACGTAAACTTGACTTTTCCCAGAGCGTTATTAATAGTTCTACCAACCAAGTAAAAAATTATAAGTCTAGTATAGTAAAACTTGTACTGATAGGTGCAAAAGTATTTATACACGCAGCAAAAGAAGGATCAACTTTTGCTATTTATGCTGCACCTATTTCTGAAAACGTAAAGACTTCAAGTGGCATTCCAAGTCAATATCAAGAGTATCAAGACGTTTTTGAGAAAAAGAATGCAGATATTCTTCCTGAGCATCGTCCATATGATTGTTCAATCGACCTCAAGGAAGGAACTCAGCCACCATTTGGACCAATTTACAGTTTATCGCAAGATGAGATGGCTGAATTCAAGACATATATTGACGAGAATTTAGCGAAGAATTTCATATGCCATTCAAAATCTCCAGCAGGAGCTCCAATTCTATTCGTAAAGAAAAAAGATGGATCTTTACGAATGTGTGTTGATTATCGAGGACTCAACAAGATCACAATCAAGAACAGGTATCCATTACCTTTGATATCAGGACTACTTGACCAGTTGAATCAAGCTAAGATCTATACAAAAATAGATCTAAGAGGAGCATATAATCTAGTACGGATCAAAGAAGAAGATGAATGGAAGACTGCTTTTCGAACCAGGTATGGACATTTTGAATATAATGTCATGCCCTTTGGACTCACGAATGCACCAGCTACTTTTCAACATCTCATGAATGATGTATTTCGTAAATTCTTAGACAATTTTATCGTCTGCTATCTAGACGATATCCTGATCTATTCTAAGAACGTCGAAGAACATGAAATACATGTTCGTCAAGTATTACAAAAACTTAGAGATGCAAGATTGTACGCCAAGATGGAAAAGTGTGTATTTCACACTACTCAAGTCGACTTTTTAGGATACATCATTTCAAATGATGGTCTTATGATGGATTCTAAGAAAGTCCAAACAATCATGGATTGGAAGATTCCAAGGACAGTAAGAGATGTCCAATGTTTCTTGGGATTTGCCAATTACTATCAAATCTTCATCAAAGATTTCTCACGAGGTGCAGCTCCACTTACACGCTTGACTAATAAAGATAAATTCCAATGGAATCAAGAAGCGAAAGCGGCATTTGAAGCCTTGAAGACATCGTTTGTCTCTGCACCAGTCTTATATCGTGTTGACTTTTCCAAGGCATTTTTTATGGAAACAGATGCTTCAAATTTTGCCTTGGGTGCAGTTTTATCACAAATGGGATCAGATGACAAACTTCATCCAATAGCTTTTCATTCAAGAAAATTCTCATCAGCCGAGATCAATTATGAGATCCATGATAAAGAACTTCTTGTGATTGTGGATTCTATTCAAGAATGGCGTCATTATCTAGAAGGTGCTTCTAGTCCAGTCACTGTGTATACAGATCACAAGAACCTCAAGTATTTCATGTCAGCACGCGTGTTGAATCGTCGTCAAGCTCGTTGGAGTATGTCTTTGTCAAGATTCGAGTTCATTATCACTTATCGGCCAGGAAAACAACAAGGTTTGTCCAATGCTCTATCTAGACGTTCTTATTTTGTACCAAAAGAAGGAGATGCAGCTTTTGAGCAACAAAAAATGGTCCTCTTGAAACCGGAGCAATTTCATCTCCGAGCAATGAAATCAACATTAACTGTTGATTCAACTTTTTTCAAGCAAATCCAGTCCTGTATGTCCTCAGACCCTCTTGTTTATGATATTGAGAATAATTCTTCCAAGTTTCATGATCCTTCTAAGTTCGAGTTTAAGAATAATCTATTATATTTTGAAGGACGCCTATATGTTCCAAAAGGAGAAGCACGTTTACGTGTTCTTCAAGCACGTCATGACTTTCAAGCAGCAGGGCACTTTGGATATAATAAGACTTTGAAACTCATATCAAGAGATTTTTGGTGGCCACAAATGTGGAAGTCAGTCAAAGACTTTGTACAATCATGTGATATTTGTTCAAGATCAAAAATTCCTCGTCATCGACCTTACGGACTTCTTCAGCCATTACCTATACCAGAACAACCATGGTCTTCTGTTTCTATGGATTTCATCACAGATCTTCCAAGCTCAAGATCTTATGATTCTATATTTGTGATAGTAGATCGTTTCACCAAGATGGCACATTTTGTGCCATGTACAAAATCTATCACAGGTGAAGAAACAGCTAAGCTTTTCATTGATAATATCTATCGCTATCATGGATTACCTAAAGATATCATATCAGATAGGGGAACTCAATTTGTGTCAAGATTCTGGAGGACCCTTTTCAAGATTTTAAAAGTAGACATAAAGCTATCTTCGGCTTTCCATCCTCAAATTGATGGACAAACAGAGCGCGTAAACCAAGTCTTGGAGTAATATTTAAGGTGTACTATCAACTACCAACAAGATGATTGGACAACCCTTTTGCCATTGGCAGAGTTTGCTTATAATAATACGGTATATTCTTCCACGCAACAAACACCTTTCTTTCCCAATTATGGCTATCATCCACGACTTGATACTTTTGATTTTTCAAAAGTTGATAATCCTGCAGGAGAAGATATGGTAAATCGGTTGTCAGAGTTACATGCAATAATGAAGACACAATTGAAGGAAGCTCAAGAACGACAAAAGATAAACGCGGATCTATATCGTAAGGAGCAACCACAAATCAACGTAGGTGATAAGGTATGGCTACTTCGTCGCAATATCAAGACTACTCGACCTTGTGACAAGTTGGACTATCGTAGGCTTGGCCCCTTTTTTGTTTCTGAACAGATCAACCCAGTTGCATATCGGTTACATCTACCGGAGTCAATGAAGATCCATCCTGTATTCCACGTGTCTCTTCTTGAACCATATAAGACAGTGGATATACAAGGAAGAAGACAAATGCCACCGCCTCCTATAGAAGTAGATAATAATGAAGAATTTGAGGTGGAAGAGATATTAGACTCAAGGCGACGCCGAAATAAGCTGGAATATCTTGTTCATTGGCGCGGATATGATATTAGTGAATGCACATGGGAGCCATCCAAAAATCTAGCAAATGCATCAGCTAAAGTCAAAGTTTTTCATCAACGACATCCATCAAAACCAAGATGAAAATCTCTCTTATAAAAGAGACAAGATTGAGGCAAGATAACATTCAATTTTCTATCCTTGTTTCTAACTTCTTTGCATTTGTGACACTAATTAGATGGAGAGCCAACAACCAGTGGATTCAACTCAAGAACCTTCATTTGCTGACTTGCCGGATGAGACATTACGATTGTCACAACCTTCAAGACGACGCAATCGAGATGAAGATCTTCAAGAATGACATGTTCTTCTTCGAACAGATGGTGAGATGCAACACGTTTGGTATCACGATTTGGGAAGGGACTCTCGATGTTTGGTGATTTCGCTAGAAGTAGGAACAACTCCTAATGGTGTTCCAAATATTCTATTCGAAGGAAGTTACGAAGGCCTCAATAATGATCAAATAACTGGGTGGTCTTCCCGCCCTGGTATGGGACACTACTGATGGTTGAGAGGCCCTATCAATCATCTTCGAAGAGAACAGAGATCAAAGTATGTGGCGAATATAATTCGTCGTATCATAGATTTCATCAACATATGATGACCGCTCCTCGTGGAACTCGTCTCTAGAAGGGGGGGTAATGTCACGGCCATAATCATGTAAGCTAATAATTACATATAGAAATAGGTAGAAGTAAGTAAAAGCAAATAAAAGTAAGTTAATTCTATAATATTTAATATAGAAGCTTCCTAGAAACTTCTTAGATGCTGCTTTGACTTCATAGGTGTCTTTAATTGACTTTTTGGATTAGAAACGTGGTCAACAAGTTGGCCATGTGCCACACATGTTGTTAGCTTGAAGATCAAGCTAACTATGTGGCCCACACGTAGAAAAACTTGCCTTGTAAGTCAAGGCATGTGTTCTATAAAGTCAACACATATTGGAGGTCCTATAGAACGTTGCCACGTAGCCTCTAGTTAGATAGTATATATAGAGACAAGAATGAAGGCTTCTTCACTCTTGTCAACTCCTTTCTTGCTCCTAGTCGAGGTTCAAGAGTCTTTAGTTTCTTGTCTTGTGGCAATAGCCATTCCAGTTTCCTTTTAATATAGATACTTGTTTATATTTTGACTTATTATATCGAGATAGCCTTTTTGTGTATCGAGTCTTTGTCCTTGATAATTATGTATATTTTGGGGTTTGCCAGGTGCAGATCCCGATCAACATTTGTCTCAATTTTTGACGGCGTGTATAGCCAATAATGGCAGAACTGAAGATATTTGGTTAAGATGGCTGCCAACAACATTAAAAGACACAACGTTTGAGTGGTATAACCGCCAACCTATGGGAGAATTTATCAATTGGAAGGCATTGAAAAATGCATTTTTAGCCCATTTTTGACTAATTAGTTTTGAAGAACATCTTAGAGAAAAATTAATGAACAGCAGAATAGTACCAAGAAAAGCGGTACAATCATATTATGGTCGTGTAGCAGATATACTTTGAAAATGGCCAAATAACCAAATGCTAGAATCGTTTGTCTTTTCCATATTAGTTAATAGACTACATCCACCAGAATTGAAGATGTTTGTAAAGGAGGCCCAATCAGCCACCATAGCATCATCTCTTGAGGGAGGGAAAGTATGGAAGGAATGTCACTATGACCAGAACTTAACAATTAGAGCCACGATGATTCCATCTCAAGGAAGTTATTAAATGACAAATTGGAATGACGCATCAGAAAATTATCTAGGAAGGAATGATTATAATATAATTCCACAGGAAATAGTAGATGTCGTTCCATTGCAAGCTATACCACCATCATCATCACACCCGAATGTGTCTTATTCTGCGTATCAAAAAATAATACCTACGAAGGAATTACCAAATGTATTGATATCAAGGGATCCCAATGAGTCATTGCTATTAACATTGACAAAAAAAATGGATGAATTGGTTGTGAATCTGGCCAAGGATAAAGAAAAAAGGTATAAACCAATCAATATGCGTCCCAATGTTTGGTGTAGCAATTGTAAGGGGTAAGGTTATTTAGTAACAAAATATCCTTCACCTCCCCAAATGACTGTATAATGTACCTTTTGCGGGGGCAAGCATATTACCACCAACTATTGGAATTTATGGAAGCAACAACAATTCAATAACCAGATAATGATTCAACCAACTTCGTGGGATGTCAATCAAGTACAGACGAATAATAGGTTTGGCTGGAATAGAAATCGAGCAAATAAACAAAATAAGAATTATTCTAATTTTCTAAACTCTGAATTTCACTAAAAAGGTGTATCCAATACTCACGGATTGGTGATGAACCAACCAGGATACCATCAATATCTATCCATGACGAATCCAATGCCAGACTCTACAATAACAATGGGTCAACCAAGATCTTTTACTCATCAGACATGAAACAGATCTAACCGTTATATACTAGTAGAGACACCCAATATCCCTGAAGGAGTTGACAGGAGACCACTTCGTTGCTATCATTGCAGACAAATCGAATATTATGCGAGTGAATGTCCTAATCCAAGGGCTAGTGATGACTATGCTCCAATATGTGGAAATTGTAAGCAGTCTGGTCACACTTATCAATAGTGCAATGCGCCCTTTAATTATAATAACCAAGACTAGCGAATACAAACAAGCCAATCGGTGGAGGATAAAGGCCCTGTTCAACGAGACTCACCTGTACATCATGTCGAGGTGGTGAACATAATGCTTATCGAAGGCCAACAAAAAGACAAGAATCTAATTCAGGACATGGATGAATCAATCGCAGGAGAGCAAGTAGCGTCGTCCATGGGACTAAACAAACCAATATCAATATTGGGACATATTTCAATATTGAGAGCTCAATAGAGTGAGGAATCCAATTTGGTTCTATGTGCCAATTTACCGAGACTATTCAATCCAGGTCCTGTTATGGGCTTCGTATCCAGTATGAGACCTGACTCGGTAGTACAACCCAACGAGGTCCCAATTACGGAGGCTTTGGTTCCATTCCAAGCAATTTTGATCTCTACACAGTTTCGAGAAATGTATTATCCGTTGAAAGATCCTCTCGGGGGTAAGAATTCCAAAGAAGCTCCGGCTGCTATTCCAATTTTGAGTCCAAGGCGGAAGAATATCTTACCTCATGGAGTAAAATCGAAACCAATGAAACTCAAAAGAGTATTGGAAATTACTCTCAATATGGAACCCTACGACATTTTGAAGGATTTGGATGTTATTCAACCTTTAATTACAATGAAGCAACTTTTGGCTGTAGCACCGGAATGTCGATCTACATTGAATTCAGCGTTAATACGACATAGATCTCGTACTAAAGAAATTCATGAAGTTAGCTTAAACCCAAATTCGGGAGCACCAACAATCAATGTATCAATCGATGGCGTTTTAATTCTAGGAATACAAGTCGATGGTGGCTCCAGTGTGAATTTAATGAACACGGATACAATGGAGGACTTGCATCTAAAGCAATTGCTACCTACGACATTGGTCTTGCAAATGGCAGATCATAGTCGGGTAAAATAAATAGAAATCTTATGAAATATTGCCACTATAATCACGAGATTGACATACAAAATTGATTATATTGTATTTCAATTACAGAGTTCTACGTTATTGTATTCCATTTTATTGGGCAAACCTTGGCTTTATCAAGCCAAAGCTAAGAACAATTGGGACCAAGGCACATTGACAATTAGAAAAGGCAGTGACCAGATTGTTCTACAAATGTACCTGGTACAATATCATGGAGAATATCAATTGCCAGAATCAGAATTTACATCAGATAACGAGAGTTAATCGATTGAGACAGATGATGATGCTATACGTTCACCGCAATTTGAGATAGGACAAAATACTTCAACAACAAAGGCAGGAGTCTACCAATGTAGAAGTCTCGGCAAATATTTACTGATTCAAGAGGATGCGACTAACTCGGATCATGCTATTGTTAAATGGATGAACAATTCCGTAGTCAATAGAGTTAGCACATTGGAACCAGATTTGGGTGGTTTCCATATGTTGAATAATATAAGATATTCAAATCAGGAGAAGACAATTAAATCAGAGGTTGTTGAAGACCATGTGTATCAATCTATTAACCTGGGCACCAACGAAATGCCACAGCTAATTAAAATATTTTTTGGTATTATAGGTACAGAATTGGATGCTTGAAAACAATTTTTTGTCCATCACAAATCTGCCTTTGCGGGGTCGTATGCGAATTTGAAAGGAATTCCAATCGACGTGTGAGAGCATCATATTATTTTAGAGGAGGGTGTTATGCCAGTTTGTCAAAGACAACACCGGATTAATCCAAAATATTTCTTTTTAGTGAAAGAGGAATTGCATAAACTTCTCGATGTGGATTTTATTTATCCTATTCCGCATAGTACATGGGTGTCACCAATTGTAATGTTGCCAAAGAAGAATGGAAAAATTAGGATATGTTAAGATTTTTGAAAGTTAAATGTGGCCACCAAGAAAGATTACTTTTTATTACTTTTTACGGACAATATGGATAACATGTTGTCATTATCACCAAGTAGTAAAAAAATAGGAGTGAGGCACTAATTAAAGTCATTATGTGGTGTTGTTTTAGGTTGGCTAGAGTGCCATTTTCTTGTATTTCTTGTATTTTTGAGAGTAGTAGTTTCAGTTATGAGCTAACAGTGAGGAGCCGATGACAAGTATCGATTGAAGATATTCCAGAATGGATGAGTCAGCAGCAGTAACAATTGGAACTTCGAAATGTTCAGATCTTAAAATTGGAAGCTTAAGTCTATGTATTGGATGAGTATAATGAAGACCTTTCAGCTTAGTTGAAGCAAGAGCCAATAGAAGGATTGGAAGAGGACAAAGATTTGCAGTTGGAATCGGAATCGATGGAACCAATAACAGATACTACAGTAATTGATTAATTAGATAGGCCAGAGGGATCGTGATTTTTGTAGAGTTTTGTTAGATAATTTTTAGATAGGTATCAATTGAGTATTTGCGAGGATGCTGCACAGATGGGAGTAGGGCTATATAGAATAGATATTAATTTATTTTTGAAAGATATTGGTAAAATATATTAATAGTCCATATAATAGGAAATTCAAAAGGACGGATGAGTGATTTCATTATTAAAAGCAGTTAATTACAGAATTATGATTGAAACCTGGAGAATCAAGAGAAAATATATAGGAGTTGTAGAAGTTAATTAAGATGCCAGACTGTGAGAGTCGTGAGTCGAGGGCCATCTTTGTGATAGTATGAGCCAAGATAAGCTTAGTGCTACCTCTTTTCTTTTGTTTATTATTTTCTTTGAATAAGAGGATTGAGAGTTTCTGAATATTGTGAAGTGAATTATAGAATGGAAATGTGATTGGTATTATTTGAGAAGAAGAAAGATTGAATGCTGAAATTTGATTGTAGTTCAGCAGAGAGAATGAGTCTGTATTTGTGTGAAACACTATGATGTGAATGGCAGTTCTATATGAAGAATTCCAGTGATTGGAATGAGGATAATTGTGTGCTGAAAGCTGTGAGGGCATAGTATTACAGTTGGAGATTATGAGGGTGAATATATTGGTAGAAATAGTAGTTATTGGTATGACTGAATTGCTGTAAGAAAGAGACCGATAAGGTGAAGGAAGAGATTATAGTTTCTTTATGTGTTTAGATATTAGAAATAGAGACAATATATTCAGGAGGTAATTGATTGTGTGACCCTAACGTGAATGCTTAAGCAACTAGTCATTTTCCGTGTTCGAATCTCCCTATACGAGTTTATTCCTATTAGATTAATTTGGAATAAGTAAACGAGCAATCACAAATAGGGTGGAGATTTTCTTGCACAATTCTTAGATTGAAACTCAAAAAGTTGATTGTCACACTTCACAGCAAAATCAATTGCTTGATTCAATGTCTCAGGATTAGATAAGTTGAGCATCAAATTTCTTTACTTCATATTAAAATCCATAGAAAAATTAGCTAATAAAGGCAACATCATCTCATTTGACATCAATGACTAGTTATCAAAATTATAAAGCATATGATGTTACTAATTGATTAACTTATCCCAAGATACAAATTTTATTGATTGTAATACAAATTGCATCATGTTCTCCATACATGGATTGAAATTCTATCAAAAAAGCTTCTAAATTATTTAATATTGGATCTTATCATTTAAAAAAGATAAAAGCCATTATAATGTTGAATTTGAAAGATACATATCAATAAATCTAACTTGTAATCCAAGTGTTGAATAGCTTTGAGATTGAAGTTCAATCACAAGTTGTACTTGATTGATAAATCCTTGAAACTTGGATCTTGTGCCATCAAACTTCTCAAATAAGGCAAATTTAGATTCTATAATACTAGAAGGGTGTTCTATTATAGGAGAAAGAATGTGATTTGATGTAGATGTTGAAGCGGCTCTAATCATATTTATATCTTCACTTCTTGTCATTTTTGTTGCTCCAAGTGGCAATGAACTAAATTGATGCATTCCAAGCATCAACTCTCTCAATTACTCTTGTATTTTTACTATTGCACTCTTTATTTCAAGAAGCTCTGCTATAAAAATACTTTTAAAAAAAATATCTAATATCCTTCAAAACATATAAAAAAAAGGACTTGAGAACAAAAAAGATATTAAGAATAATATTAGTTTAGAAGAAGATAATCTACAACTTCTAATATCCTTATATCTTATTAAAAGAAAAGAGTTATCTATTTTTAATCAAGAGAAGACAAAGCTTTAATATTTTAAGTATATTCTTATCAATCTATCAAAGAAATGAATTAAAAGAAGATGCATTTATCTAAGAAATCTATTTCAAAAGAAAATTGATAAAATAGAAATAAAATAATATATATATTAAAAAAAAATACAATGGTTATTACTAAAAGGTAAGAAAACTAGAGACTCTTGAATCTAGATTAAATACAAGAAAAGAATTGATAAGAGTAAAGAAGGCTTCACTCTTGCCTCTATATATACTATCTATCTAAGATCTATATGGTGACATTCTATAAGACCTCCAAAAATGTGATGACTTTACATAACAAGTATTTTAACTTGTAGGGCAAATTTTCTATATAATTACCACATAGCTAGCTTATTTCACAAGCTATCAATACATGTGGCACATTGATAGCTTATTGACCAAGTTTCTAACCTATCAATCAACTACAAACATATGTAAAGTCAAAATAATATTTAGGGAGTTTTTAAGAAGTTCTTTAGAAGATATTATGAAATTAATCTACTTTTACCTAATTCTATCTATTTAGATAACAATTATAATAGATATATATTTGTGATATTTAAATAATGGTGCTATTTTTAAATAAATCCATAATTGTAAGTTTTTTGTTGCAAATCTTGTAGTTGATGTCGGCTACTAAAAAACTATTAAATAAAGTTTATCATTTATTTCCATTTATGATAATATGACACTTAAAGAAAAATCTAATATGTCTCTATAAAAAATAGCTTAAAAAAGTTAACACAATATAAGATTGGTATAGAAATAAAAGCTATCTTTAAAGCTTCAAATACTACTTTTTCTTCTTGATTTCATTAAAATTTTATCTTTTCAAGTCAAATGTATAAATAGAGCTATAATTTGAAAGTAATTTTTGATGAAGATTTGATAATAATTGAAAAATCTCAAAAAATATTGCACATCCCTTACTATTTTTGAAATCTTTTAATCTATTATACTTTGAATTTTTTTAGAATCTATCATAAGTCCATTATTTGAAATGATATATTCTAAGAAGTAGATTTGAATAGTCTAAAATATACACTTTTTTATCTTGACATAGAATCGTGCATCTTTTAATTTTTGTAACACATGAAAAATATAAAATTTATATTCTTCTATGTTTTTAGAATAGATTAAGTTGTTGTATAGATAATAGACAATGAAGTCATCTAAAAACTGTCAAAAGACATCATTCTTTAGATATTAGAAAGGTGTTGGTGTATTTGTAAGTCCAAAAGGTATGATGCTATATTCAAAATGTCTATACCTAATTCATAATCCAGTCTTCTATTTATTTCTTTCTTAATACTTACTAGATTTTATGCTTCTCTTAGATCTATTTTTATACAAATCTTAGCTTGATTCAACTAATTAAGAAGTTTAAATATCAAAAGTAGCAAGTATCTATTTATTATGGTGATTTGGTTGAGTCCTCAATAATTGACACACATTTGTAGTATTTTTTTTTTTTTTTTTTTTTTTTTTTTTTCACAAATAAAATTAAAACTCCTATTAGATATTTTGAATGGTGTATGGAGTTCTTGGCCAAATTTTCTTCAATATACTCCTTGAATTTAGCCAACTTATTTACTAATAAACTGTAGATTGATCCAAATGGCAGTTGAATTCTTTCTTGAAGGTCAATTGAATTGAAATAAAGATGATATTTTGAAGTATCCAAATTCTTTTTATAAAATATATCTTAAAAATCTTGATATTAGCTTAAAATGCCACTTAAAGTCTTTTAACTATTAAAAATAGATACAGCATAAATAACATAAGATAATCTGTTTTTTATAGCATACAAAAAAACTCTTGTATCTAAAAATATAGATTTAGTTGTATTGGACTTATGACTTTCTATTTCATTAACTACACTCTTAGTTATACTTTCAAAAAAATCAAGACTACAAGAAATCCAAGTTATTTTGAAGGTTACATATTTTTAGCCATGATAAATTATAATTATCATTTTACTTACTGTAGACTAATCTAATCGAAATAAACATGTATAGGAGAATTTGAACACACAAAAAGACTATCTGCATGAGTTTATATGTTAGGGTCACATAATTAATTGTCTCTTAATCAACTAAAAACATCCAAGAATGCTACATTATCCTCTATATTCTATCAAATATTACAATCGATAATTCTATCTTCACATTCACTATGTCTTCTCTTCTTCTAATTTATGATAAGAATAGGTAATACAATACTATCTTAAAAGATTGTATACAATCATTCTATAATCTATTTACTAGAATCTTTTATATTTAACTATTATTCTCTCCACACTTCTTCACACAAATCTAGACCTCTGTCACGGCCATAATCATGTAAGCTAATAATTACATATAGAAATAGGTAGAAGTAAGTAAAAGTAGATAAAAATAAGTTAATTCTACAATATTTAATATAGAAGCTTCCTAGAAACTTCCTAGATGCTGCTTTGACTTCATAGGTGTCTTTAATTGACTTTTTGGATTAGAAACGTGGTCAACAAGTTGGCCATGTGCCACACATGTTGTTAGCTTGAAGATCAAGCTAACTATGTGGCCCACACGTAGAAAAACTTGCCTTGTAAGTCAAGGCATGTGTTCTACAAAGTCAATACATATTGGAGGTCCTATAGAACGTCGCCACGTAGCCTCTAGTTAGATAGTATATATAGAGACAAGAGTGAAGGCTTCTTCACTCTTGTCAACTCCTTTTTTGCTTCTAGTCTAGTTTCAAGGGTCTCTAGTTTTGTTGTCTTTTGGCAATAGCCATTCCAGTTCTTCTTTCAATATATATACTTGTTTATATATATTTTGTTACCTCTCTTTGAGTGAAGGCTCACTTGTTTGAATTATTTTTTCATCGAGTTCTTGTCCTTGACAAATTGACAAGAGTGCACTTACAATATCAGAGCTTTGTTTTTCTTGAGTAAGAGTGGATTACCCCTTTGTCTTGATAAGACATAAGCGTATTAGAAGTTTGCGGATTACCCACTTCTAAACTGATATTGTTCTTACTATCTTCTTTGTTATTAAGTCTTTCTTTTCTTTTGTCTTGAGTAGTATCAAACAAATTTTTCTTCTTAGTGTCATTATGGCAGAGCTTGTTGAAATGAAGAGTTATCAAGGACAAAGACTCGATGAGGAAAAATATACACAAAAAGGCTATCTCAATATAATAAGTCAAAATATAAACAAGTATCTATATTAAAAGGAAACTGGAATGGCTATTGCCACAAGACAAGAAACTAAAGACTCTTGAACCTCGACTAGGAGCAAGAAAGGAGTTGACAAGAGTGAAGAAGCCTTCATTCTTGTCTCTATATATACTATCTAACTAGAGGCTACGTGGCAACGTTCTATAGGACCTCCAATATGTGTTGACTTTGTAGAACACATGCCTTGACTTACAAGGCAAGTTTTTCTACGTGTGGGCCACATAGTTAGCTTGATCTTCAAGCTAACAACATGTGTGGCACATGGCCAACTTGTTGACCACGTTTCTAATCCAAAAAGTCAATTAAAGACACCTATGAAGTTAAAGCAGCGTCTAGGAAGTTTCTAGGAAGCTTCTATATTAAATATTATAGAATTAACTTACTTTTATCTACTTTTACTTACTTCTACATATTTTCATATGTAATTATTAGCTTACATGATTATGGCCATGACATTACCCCCCCTTCTAGAGACGAGTTCCACGAGGAGCGGTCATCATATGTTGAGGAAATCTATGATGCGACGAATTGTATTCGCCACATACTCTGATCTCTGTTCTCTTCAAAGATGATTGATAAGGCCTCTCAACCATCGGTAGTATTCCATACCACGGCGGGAAGACCACCCAAGTATTTGATCATTGTTGAGGCCTTCGTAACTTCCTTCGAATAGAATATTTGGAACACCATCAGGAGTTGTTCCTTCCTCTAGCAAAATCACCAAACATCGGGAGTCCCTTCCCAAATCGTGATACCAAATGCGTTGTATCTCACCATCTATTCGAGGAAGAACATGTCGTTCTTGAAGATCTTCATCTCGATTGCGTCATCTTGAAGGTTGTGACAATCGTAATGTCTCATCCGGCAAGTCAGCAAACGAAGGTTCTTGAGTTGAATCCGCTGGTTGTTGGCTCTCCATCTAAATAGTGTCACAAATGCAAAGAAGTTACAAACAAGGATAGGAAATTGAATGTTATCTTGCCTCAATCTTGTCTCTTTTATAAGAGAGATTTTCATCTTGGTTTTGATGGATGTCGTTGATGAAAAACTTTGACTTTAGCTGATGCATTTGCTAGATTCCTGGATGGCTCCCATGTGCGTTCACTAATATCATATCCGCGCCAATGAACAAGATATTCCAGCTTATTTCGGTGCCGCCTTGAGTCTAATATCTCTTCCACCTCAAATTCTTCATTATTATCTACTTCTATAAGAGGCGGTGGCATTTGTCTTCTTCCTTGTATATCCACTGTCTTATATGGTTCAAGAAGAGACACGTGGAATACAGGATGGATCTTCATTGACTCCGGTAGATGTAACCGATATGCAACTGGGTTGATCTGTTCAGAAACAAAAAAGGGGCCAAGCCTACGATAGTCCAACTTGTCACAAGGTCGAGTAGTCTTGATATTGCGACGAAGTAGCCATACCTTATCACCTACGTTGATTTGTGGTTGCTCCTTACGATATAGATCCACGTTTATCTTTTGTCGTTCTTGAGCTTCCTTCAATTGTGTCTTCATTATTGCATGTAACTCTGACAACCGATTTACCATATCTTCTCCTGCAGGATTATCAACTTTTGAAAAATCAAAAGTATCAAGTCGTGGATGATAGCCATAATTGGGAAAGAAAGGTGTTTGTTGCGTGGAAGAATATACCGTATTATTATAAGCAAACTCTGCCAATGGCAAAAGGGTTGTCCAATCATCTTGTTGGTAGTTGATAGTACACCTTAAATATTACTCCAAGACTTGGTTTACGCGCTGTGCTTGTCCATTAGTTTGAGGATGGAAAGCCGAAGATAGCTTTATGTCCACTTTTAGCATGTACAGAATCTTGACACAAATTGAGTTCCCCTATCTGATATGATATCTTTAGGTAATCCATGGTAGCGATAGATATTATCAATGAAAAGCTTAGCTGTTTCTTCACCTGTGATAGATTTTGTACATGGCACAAAATGTGCCAACTTGGTGAAACGATCTACTATCACAAATATAGAATCATAAGATCTTGAGCTTGGAAGATCTGTGATGAAATCCATAGAAACAGAAGACCATGGTTGTTCTGGTATAGGTAATGGCTGAAGAAGTCCGTAAGGTCGATGACGAGGAATTTTTGATCTTGAACAAATATCACATGATTGTACAAAGTCTTTGACTGACTTCCACATTTGTGGCCACCAAAAATCTCTTGATATGAGTTCCAAAGTCTTATTATATCCAAAGTGCCATACTGCTGGAAAGTCATGACGTGCTTGGAGAACACGTAAACGTGCTTCTCCTTTTGGAACATATAGACGTCCTTCAAAATATAATAGATTATTCTTGAACTCGAACTTAGAAGGATCATGAGACTTCAAAGAATTATTCTCGATATCATGAACAAGAGGGTCTGAGGACATATTGGACTGGATTTGCTTGAAAAAAGTTGAATCAACAGTTAATGTTGATTTCATTGCTCAGAGATGAAATTGCTCCGGTTTCAAGAGGACCATTCTTTGTTGCTCAAAAGCTGCATCTCCTTCTTTTGGTACAAAATAAGAACGTCTAGATAGAGCATCGGACAAACCTTGTTATTTTCCTGGCCGATAAGTGATAATGAACTCGAATCTTGACAAAGACATACTCCAACGAGCTTGACGACGATTCAATACGTGTGCTGACATGAAATACTTGAGGTTCTTGTGATCTGTATACACAGTGACTGGACTAGAAGTGCCTTCTAGATAATGATGCCATTCTTGAGAAGAATCCACAATCGCAAGAAGTTCTTTATCATGGATCTCATAATTGATCTCGGCTGCTGAGAATTTTCTTGAATGAAAAGCTATCGGATGAAGTTTGTCATCTGATCCCATTTGTGATAAAACTGCACCCAAGGCAAAATTTGAAGCATCTGTTTCCATAAAAAATGCCTTGGAAAAGTCAACACGATATAAGACTGGTGCAGAGACAAACGATGTCTTCAAGGCTTCAAATGCCGCTTTCGCTTCTTGATTCCATTGGAATTTATCTTTACTAGTCAAGCGTGTAAGTGGAGCTGCAATTCGTGAGAAATCTTTGATGAAGATCCGATAGTAATTGGCAAATCCCAAGAAACATTGGACATCTCTTACTGTCTTTGGAATCTTCCAATCCATGATTGTTTGGACTTTCTTAGAATCCATCATAAGACCATCATTTGAAATGATGTATCCTAAAAATTCGACTTGAGTAGTGTGAAATACACACTTTTCCATCTTGGCGTACAATCCTGCATCTCTAAGTTTTTGTAATACTTGACGAACATGTATTTCATATTCTTCGACGTTCTTAGAATAGATCAGGATATCGTCTAGATAGCAGATGACAAAATTGTCTAAGAATTTACGAAATACATCATTCATGAGATGTTGAAAAGCAGCTGATGCATTCGTGAGTCCAAAAGGCATGACATTATATTCAAAATGTCCATACCTGGTTCGAAACGCAGTCTTCCATTCATCTCCTTCTTTGATCCGTACTAGATTATATGCTCCTCTTAGATCTATTTTTGTATAGATCTTAGCTTGATTCAACTGGTCAAGTAGTCTTGATATCAAAGGTAATGGATACCTGTTCTTGATTGTGATCTTGTTGAGTCCTCGATAATCAACACACATTCGTAAAGATCCATCTTTTTTCTTTACGAATAGAATTGGAGCTCCTGCTGGAGATTTTGAATGGCATATGAAATTCTTCGCTAAATTCTCGTCAATATATGTCTTGAGTTCAGCCATCTCATCTTGCAATAAACTGTAAATTGGTCCAAATGGTGGCTGAGTTCCTTCCTTGAGGTCGATTGAACAATCATATGGACGATGCTCAGGAAGAATATCTGCATTCTTTTTCTCAAAAACGTCTTGATACTCTTGATATTGACTTGGAATGCCACTTGAAGTCTTTACGTTTTTAGAAATAGGTGTAGCATAAATAGCAAAAGTTGATCCTTCTTTTGCTGCGTGTATAAATGCTTTTGCACCTATCAGTATGGGTTTTACTATACTAGACTTATAATTTTTTACTTGGTTGGTAGAACTATTAATAACGCTCTGGAAAAAGTCAAGTTTACGTAAATTCCAATTTATTCGAGGGTTATATTTTTCTAGCCAGGATAAACCTAAAATAACTGGATTGGACGGGGATTTAATTATGTTAAAAGCTATGTAGCTATCATGACCGTCTATTGTTACTTTTATAGGATGAGTTTCATGAGTGACATCTCCAAAAGACAAGGGACGACCATCTATGACTTCTACATGTACTGGTTTAGGTTTCTGTACAAAGGATATTTTACGACTTTTAACAAATTTTTCATCTAAAAAACATGTTGAGGCTCCCGAATTTAATAAAGCAGAGGCTTTGTAATTCTTAGGTCTTAAATATAAGTCTATTATAAAACAAGGAGAGGGTTCTGAGGAGAGGATAGGACCTTCATTAGGAATTGTATAAGATTCCAGCTGCATGGCCCCTATTGTAGTTGGACAAATCCGTTTCCCGACATGTTGTCTTCTTTGACCGTCGTACCCCTCATTTTATAGTTGCGTCGTTTCTTTGGACAATGTTGAGCAGTGTGCTTAGGTTCTCCGCAATATAAACATAATCCTTCTTGACGACGATGAATCTTTTCTTACTCAGTTAGGGGTTTAAAACGTACCGCGTCAATTTGCATGTCTTCTACTTCCGAATGTACGTTTGGCAAAGATGTTGATGTTGCCATTGAGTAATAACGTTGAGGTTCCCGTGAATGATTCTCGGATCGAAATTCAAAAAGTCAATTATCACATTTTATCGCAAAATCGATTGCTTGACTCAAAGTTTGAGGATCAGGTAAGTTAAGCATCAATTTCTTTACTTCGTATTGCAATCCATAAAGAAATTGACTGATGAGTGCAGCATCATCCCACTTGATGTCAATTGCAAGTTGTCAAAATTGTGAAGCATACACTGTTACTGAGCGATTTTCTTGTCACAGAATTCGGATCTTATTTGTTGCAACACGAGTTGCATCGTGTTCACCATACATAGATCGAAACTCTGCCAAAAAAGCTTCCAAATTGTCCAATATTCGATTTTGTTGTTCAAGAAAAGACAAAAACCACGATAATATAGAACCAGAAAGTAGAGTGCCAATAAACCTGACTTGTGATCCTGGAGTTGGATAGCTTTGCGGCTGAAGTTCAATTGCCAATTATACTTGATTGATGAACCCTCAAAACTTTGATCTTGTACCATCAAATTTCTCGGGTAAGGCAATTCTTGGTTCTCTAATGCTTACAGGGTGTTGTACAATTGGAGAAGGAACATGATTTGTTGTAGATGTTGAAGCAGCTCCGATCATCTCTATATTCCCACTTTGTGCTATTCTTGTTCTTGTCTTTGTTGGTGAATTGAATTGATGCATCGCAAGCATTAACTCCCTCATTTGCTCTTGCATTTGTGCCAGTGCACTCTTTTCACGGCCATAATCATGTAAGCTAATAATTACATATGGAAATATATGGAAGTAAGTAAAAATAGATAAAAATAAGTTAATTCTATAATATTTAATATAGAAGCTTCCTAGAAACTTCCTAGACGCTGCTTTGACTTCATAGGTGTCTTTTATTGACTTTTTGGATTAGAAACGTGGTCAACAAGTTGGCCATGTGCCACACATGTTGTTAGCTTGAAGATCAAGCTAACTATGTGGCCCACACGTAGAAAAACTTACCTTGTAAGTCAAGGCATGTGTTCTACAAAGTCAACACATATTGGAGGTCGTATAGAACGTCGCCATGTAGCCTCTAGTTAGATAGTATATATAGAGACAAGAGTGAAGGCTTCTTCACTCTTGTCAACTCCTTTCTTGCTCGTAGTCCAGGTTCAAGAGTCTTTAGTTTCTTGTCTTGTTGCAATAGCCATTCCAGTTTCCTTCTTATATAGATATTTGTTTATATTTTGACTTATTATATTGAGATAGCCTTTTTGTGTATATTTTTCCTCATCAAGTCTTTGTCCTTGACAGATTGACAAGAGTGCACTTACAATATCAGAGCTTTGTTTTTCTTGAGTAAGAGTGGATTACCCCTTTCTCTTGAGAAGACATAAGCTTATTAGAAGTTTGCGGATTACCCACTTCTAAACTGATATTGTTCTTAGTATCTTCTTTGTTATCAAGTCTTTCTTTTCTTTTGTCTTGAGCAATATCAAACAAATTTTTCTTCTTAGTGTCATTATGGCAGAGCTTGTTGAAATGAAGAGTGCAATGGTACAAATACAAGAGCAAATGAGGGAGTTAATGCTTGCGATGCATCAATTCAATTCACCAACACAGGAAAGAACAAGAATAGCAGAAAGTGGAGATATGGAGATGATCGGAGCTGCTTCAACATCTACAATAAATCACGTTCCTTCTCCAATTGTACAACACCCTGTAAGCATTAGAGAACCAAGAATTGCCTTACCCGAGAAATTTGATGGTACGAGATCAAAGTTTCGAGGGTTCATCAATCAAGTACAATTGGCAATTGAACTTCAGCCGCAAAGCTATCCAACTCCAGGATCACAAGTCAGGTTTATTGGCACTCTACTTTCTGGTTCTACATTATCGTGGTTTTCCTCTTTTCTTGAACAACAAAATCCAATATTGGACAATTTGGAAGCTTTTTTGGCAGAGTTTCGAACTATGTATGGTGAACACGATGCAACTTGTGTTGCAACAAATAAGATCCGAATTCTGCGACAAGAAAATCGCTCAGTAACAGTGTATGCTTCACAATTTTGACAACTTGCAATTGACATCAAGTGGGATGATGCTGCACTCATCAGTCAATTTCTTTATGGATTGCAATACGAAGTAAAGAAATTGATGCTTAACTTACCTGATCCTCAAACTTTGAGTCAAGCAATCGATTTTGTGATAAAATGTGATAATTGACTTTTTGAATTTCGATCCGAGAATCATTCACGGGAACCTCAACGTTATTACTCAATGGCAACATCAACATCTTTACCAAACGTACATTCGGAAGTAGAAGACATGCAAATTGACGCGGTATGTTTTAAACCCCTAATTGAGCAAGAAAAGATTCATCGTCGTCAAGAAGGATTATGTTTATATTACGGAGAACCTAAGCACACTGCTCAATATTGTCCAAAAAAATGACGCAACTATAAAATGAGGGGTACGACGGTCAAAGAAGACAACATGTCGGGAAATGGATTTGTCCAACTACAATAGGGGCCATGCAGCTGGAATCTTGTACAATTCCTAATGAAGGTTATATCCTCTCCTCAGAACCCTCTCCTTGTTTTATAATAGACTTATATTTAAGACCTAAGAATTACAAAGCCTCTGCTTTATTAAATTCGAGAGCCTCAGCATGTTTTTTAGATGAACAATTTGTTAAAAGTCGTAAAATATCCTTTGTACAGAAACCTAAACCAGTACATGTAGAAGTCATAGATGGTCGTCCCTTGTCTTCTGGAGATGTCACTCATGAAACTCATCCTATAAAAGTAACAATAGACGGTCATGATAGCTACATAGCTTTTAACATAATTAAATCCCCGTCCAATCCAGTTATTTTAGGTTTATCCTGGCTAGAAAAATATAACCCTCGAATAAATTGGAATTTACGTAAACTTGACTTTTTCCAGAGCGTTATTAATAGTTCTACCAACCAAGTAAAAAATTATAAGTCTAGTATAGTAAAACCCATACTGATAGGTGCAAAAGCATTTATACACGCAGCAAAAGAAGGATCAACTTTTGCTATTTATGCTACACCTATTTCTAAAAACGTAAAGACTTCAAGTGGCATTCCAAGTCAATATCAAGAGTATCAAGACGTTTTTGAGAAAAAGAATGCAGATATTCTTCCTGAGCATCGTCCATATGATTGTTCAATCGACCTCAAGGAAGGAACTCAGCCACCATTTGGACCAATTTACAGTTTATTGCAAGATGAGATGGCTGAACTCAAGACATATATTGACGAGAATTTAGCGAAGAATTTCATATGCCATTCAAAATCTCCAGCAGGAGCTCCAATTCTATTCGTAAAGAAAAAAGATGGATCTTTACGAATGTGTGTTGATTATCGAGGACTCAACAAGATCACAATCAAGAACAGGTATCCATTACCTTTGATATCAAGACTACTTGACCAGTTGAATCAAGCTAAGATCTATACAAAAATAGATCTAAGAGGAGCATATAATCTAGTACGGATCAAAGAAGGAGATGAATGGAAGACTGCGTTTCGAACCAGGTATGGACATTTTGAATATAATGTCATGCCTTTTGGACTCACGAATGCATCAGCTGCTTTTCAACATCTCATGAATGATGTATTTCGTAAATTCTTAGACAATTTTGTCATCTGCTATCTAGACGATATCCTGATCTATTCTAAGAACGTCGAAGAATATGAAATACATGTTCGTCAAGTATTACAAAAACTTAGAGATGCAGGATTGTACGCCAAGATGGAAAAGTGTGTATTTCACACTACTCAAGTCGAATTTTTAGGATACATCATTTCAAATGATGGTCTTATGATGGATTCTAAGAAAGTCCAAACAATCATGGATTGGAAGATTCCAAAGACAGTAAGAGATGTCCAATGTTTCTTGGGATTTGCCAATTACTATCGGATCTTCATCAAAGATTTCTCACGAATTGCAGCTCCACTTACACGCTTGACTAGTAAAGATAAATTCCAATGGAATCAAGAAGCGAAAGCGGCATTTGAAGCCTTGAAGACATCGTTTGTCTCTGCACCAGTCTTATATCGTGTTGACTTTTCCAAGGCATTTTTTATGGAAACAGATGCTTCAAATTTTGCCTTGGGTGCAGTTTTATCACAAATGGGATCAGATGACAAACTTCATCCGATAGCTTTTCATTCAAGAAAATTCTCAGCAGCCGAGATCAATTATGAGATCCATGATAAAAAACTTCTTGCGATTGTGGATTCTTTTCAAGAATGGCGTCATTATCTAGAAGGCGCTTCTAGTCCAGTCACTGTGTATACAGATCACAAGAACCTCAAGTATTTCATGTCAGCACACGTATTGAATCGTCGTCAAGCTCGTTGGAGTATGTCTTTGTCAAGATTCGAGTTCATTATCACTTATCGACCAGGAAAACAACAAGGTTTGTCTGATGCCCTATCTATACGTTCTTATTTTGTACCAAAAGAAGGAGATGCAGCTTTTGAGCAACAAAGAATGGTCCTCTTGAAACCGGAGCAATTTCATCTCTGAGCAATGAAATCAACATTAACTGTTGATTCAACTTTTTTCAAGCAAATCCAGTCCAATATGTCGTCAGACCCTCTTGTTCATGATATCGAGAATAATTCTTTGAAGTCTCATGATCCTTCTAAGTTCGAGTTCAAGAATAATCTATTATATTTTGAAGGACGTCTATATGTTCCAAAAGGAGAAGCACGTTTACGTGTTCTCCAAGCACGTCATGACTTTCCAGCAGTATGGCACTTTGGATATAATAAGACTTTGGAACTCATATCAAGAGATTTTTGGTGGCCACAAATGTGGAAGTCAGTCAAAGACTTTGTACAATCATGTGATATTTGTTCAAGATCAAAAATTCCTCGTCATCGACCTTACGGACTTCTTCAGCCATTACCTATACCAGAACAACCATGGTCTTCTGTTTCTATGGATTTCATCACAGATCTTCCTAGCTCAAGATCTTATGATTCTATATTTGTGATAGTAGATCGTTTCACCAAGTTGGCACATTTTGTGCCATGTACAAAATCTATCACAGGTGAAGAAACAGCTAAGCTTTTCATTGATAATATCTATCGCTACCATGGATTACCTAAAGATATCATATCCAGTAGGAGAACTCAATTTGTGTCAAGATTCTGTACATGCTAAAAGTGGACATAAAGCTATCTTCGGCTTTCCATCCTCAAATTGATGGACAAACAGAGCACGTAAACCAAGTCTTGGAGTAATATTTAAGGTGTACTATCAACTACCAACAAGATGATTGGACAACCCTTTTGCCATTGGCAGAGTTTGCTTATAATAATACGGTATATTCTTCTACGCAACAAACACCTTTCTTTGCCAATTATGGCTATCATCCACGACTTGATACTTTTGATTTTTCAAAAGTTGATAATCCTACAGCAGAAGATATGGAAAATTGGTTGTCAGAGTTACATGCAATAATGAAGACGCAATTGAAGGAAGCTCAAGAACGACAAAAGATAAACGCGGATCTATATCGTAAGGAGCAACCACAACTAAATGTGGGTGATAAGGTATGGCTACTTTGTCGCAATATCAAGACTACTCGACCTTGTGACAAGTTGGACTATCGTAGGCTTGGCCCCTTTTTTGTTTCTGAATAGATCAACCCAGTTGCATATCGGTTACATCTATCGGAGTCAATAAAGATCCATCCTGTATTCTACGTGTCTCTTCTTAAACCGTATAAGACAGTGGATATACAAGGAAGAAGAGAAATGCCACCGCCTCCTATAGAAGTAGATAATAATGAAGAATTTGAGGTGGAAGAGATATTAGACTCAAGGCGGCACCGAAATAAGCTGGAATATCTTGTTCATTGGCGCGGATATGATATTAGTGAACGCACATGGGAGCCATCCAGGAATCTAGCAAATGCATCAGCTAAAGTCAAAGTTTTTTATCAACGACATCCATCAAAACCAAGATGAAAATCTCTCTTATAAAAGAGACAAGATTGAGGCAAGATAACATTCAATTTCATATCCTTGTTTGTAATTTCTTTGCATTTGTGACACTAATTAGATGGAGAGCCAACAACCAGCGGATTCAACTCAAGAACCTTCGTTTGCTGACTTGCCGGATGAGACATTACGATTGTCACAACCTTCAAGATGACGCAATCGAGATGAAGATCTTCAAGAACGACATGTTCTTCCTCGAATAGATGGTGAGATACAACGCGTTTGGTATCACGATTTGGGAAGGGACTCCCGATGTTTGGTGATTTTGCTAGAGGTAGGAACAACTCCTGATGGTGTTCCAAATATTCTATTCGAAGGAAGTTACGAAGGCCTCAACAATGATCAAATACTTGGGTGGTCTTCCCGCCGTGGTATGGAATACTACCGATGGTTGAGAGGCCTTATCAATCATCTTTGAAGAGAACAGAGATCAGAATATGTGGCGAATACAATTCGTCGCATCATAGATTTCCTCAACATATGATGACCGCTCCTCGTGGAACTCGTCTCTAGAAGGGGGGGTAATGTCACGGCGATAATCATGTAAGCTAATAATTACATATGGAAATATGTAGAAGTAAGTAAAAGTAGATAAAAGTAAGTTAATTCTATAATATTTAATATAGAAGCTTCCTAGAAACTTCTTAGATGCTGCTTTGACTTCATAGGTGTCTTTAATTGACTTTTTGGATTAGAAACGTAGTCAACAAGTTAGCCATGTGCCACACATGTTGTTAGCTTGAAGATCAAGCTAACTATGTGGCCCACACGTAGAAAAACTTGCCTTGTAAGTCAAGGCATGTGTTCTACCAAGTCAACACATATTGGAGGTCCTATAGAACGTTGCTTCATAGCCTCTAGTTAGATAGTATATATAGAGACAAGAGTGAAGGCTTCTTCACTCTTGTCAACTCCTTTCTTGTTTCTAGTCTAGTTTCAAGGGTCTCTAGTTTTGTTGTCTTTTGGCAATAGCCATTCTAGTTCTTTTTTCAATATATATACTTGTTTATATATATTTTGTTACCTCTCTTTGAGTGAAGGCTCACTTGTTTGAATTATTTTTTCATCGAGTTCTTGTCCTTGACAACCCCAAAGACCCCTTCTCAAACCTCAGTATTATAATTCTTCCATTCATAACCATTCTTCACCAATACTTTTAATTTTTTATTTATAATTCTCCATTGTATTTATCTATAATAAATTCTATACTTTATATACAACATTAAATTTCTTTTTCATTTTAGAATTTTACTTTTATATTATTCAGAAACTACCTATTATTCTTCAACTAGAAAGAAACGAAGAGGTAGCACTAAGCTTATCTCGGCTCATAACTATCATAGTCTGATCCTTCCTACTTCTTCATCAACTTACTTATGCTTCTCTCAGAAAGCCAACCACTGTTCAAATCGATGATAACTACTTTTTTTGATTGAATCATCCATCCTATCTTCTAAACTATTCATTCATCAATTTACTACCTTTTCTTAATCCTACATATTATATATTACAAAATAAAAAAATCCTATCCATTCTATATAGCATCACTCTTAATTATGCAATGTCCTCGCAAACTACTATCTAGGTTCATTGGATTAATCAATCTCAACATTGTTCGTAGATAGTTCTACAGATTTCGATTTTAATGATAAGTCTTTGTCCTCCTCCGAAACTTCTATTGGATCTTTTCTCAATTAGGCTGATAAATCTTCCTTGTATGCTCCCAATTCACAAACTTGAGCTTCCAATTGCAGAATTTTGACATCATTCGCTTCCAATTGTAAAATCTTGACATCATTCGCTTCCAATTGGTGTTGCTGTTGCTTCACCTTCTCCTCTAATTTACCAATTATTGAAATTGGCAAGATAGATATTTGGAACTAATCAATACTAGCTAAATCATCTTCTTATTTTTTGACTAACTCTTTTAAAGTTCTAATTTTTGTCCTTAACTCTTCTATTTCAATTTTATATTGATCACCTAATTCTTGCTTTTTTTTGTTCTAATAATGCTATCTTTTCTCTTTTTGTGTCGAATTGATACTTTGCCTTCTCCCATTCTAAAATTGATGTACTGCAAATCTGAAATAGGTCTTACCTTTGGCCTTCTACAATATGTTGAATGCGTTTTTTTTTTTTTTTTTTTTTTTTTTTTTTTTTTTCTCAAGCTTCTTATTTCTCCTCAAATTTATATTCCTATAACAACTTGAATTCCACATTTTTCTTGATCATGCGATCTTGTTTAATTATTCTATGGCTTTGCTTCAATAGCTCTTTTTTGCTTGCCTCCAATTGTCGCCTTAAATTTCCTTCTCCATCCAATTTATTCATCGTGAGCTGTAATCAAAAAATTTGAGCCAATAAAACCTCTTTAAGATTTATTTCTTCGAGTGTTCTACCCAATGGTAATACTAACTAGTTTATGTCCATTAAAATTTGAACTTCAATCGTCACCTTGATTGCCAAATAAATTAGAATCCGCTCTGGTGTAAATATTGGTATAGCCTCCTATTCCATCGAATTACTTGGCTCTCCAATTTCATGCACCACGATCCTTGGACTAGCTATCAGTGCCATTAAACTCCAAACACCTAGTTTAGATATTGGACAGGATATATTTTTCTCCTTTATTGGTGGTATTTGACTTAACATATATATAATCACAGCATGTATATAATTAGAGTAAAGCAACAATGTAAATTTTCTCCTCTTCCGCTTGGCTTCCATCTCTGCATGAATTCTAATTGCTATAAAAGCTACCCAATTAAACACCATTCCTTCAAGCATTCCTATCATAGCAAACAATAATTATTTGGATATGTACATAATATGTTGATTCAAGCCTAAACTCTTTTGAATGAAATGCATCCACTCCATAAGTTCTAGTATAAGTGCCTCCGCCATTCACTATCCTTGATTCTTTTCAAATGACAACATTCTACTTTTGAAATAGCTTCTTACTTTGAAATTTTTGGACACTTCAACATCCATTGCAAGCTCACACATTGAGAGATATAGTACCTTTTACAAGCTAGTCTCATCAATCTCAATAATTCTCTCCATTACTATACTCAAACCATCCTCCGGGTTATAATTGAATGTATATTCTTCTAACAATTCTATATCAATTGGTGGGAAGTTAATAGACTCTCGCAAAAATACATATAATTATCCATTTTTAAAATCTCTTTATTTTTTTGCACTCTAGTAGAATTCCAACTTCATTGATTTCATCTTAGTCTAAACCACTAAGGACAACAACTCCAAATTGCTCTTAGCTCTTACATTTTGGCCTCTTTCCTTTCTATCCATAGTTCACTTCACTCTTTCTACTAACATTGTATAATACTAGATTTTCACTCGTTGCTTATACTAAGACTATATTCTTATTTACTAGAGTAAATCCTACTTTCCAAGCTCATACGCTCCAAACAATAATATAAGAAATATTGAAAATAATTGCCATTAAGTGCTCACTCCTAACTGTTACTCAGATATGGATCAAGAATCCCTAATTTTGTTGATCATTATCTCACTTCTGATTTTCTTACTAGTAAGTATTAGTATCCAAAACTAACCATCTGCCATCTTTACTTCAACATACACCTATGATTATAGACAATCTATCATTAACAAATAAGCCATCTTCCTTTTAATTTTTAAAACTTGTCTCAGATTTATATATAAAAAAATCATAATCTATTTCTATTGATATGTGTGGTGAATTGGATATCCATAAAATCTTCCAATTGAATGGACCTATTAGATAAACCTTCTACTATATGATACGGTGTGGTATTATGTGTTGTTTTGCTCATGAATGCATCGAGCACTTAGTTATAGAAGGTGAGATTATGTTTCACAAGTAGCCAAGAAATCCTAATAGGTTTCACCCATACAAGAAGAATATGATCTAAATTTTAATTCAAAAGAGCTTAAAATACTCTTCTTAGTAGTCTTGATCATATATAAATTCCAATTACCTTGTTACTTTCATATTTAAGCAATTTAGATTTTTTTTCTTGTAAACTCCAATCCTAATCAATGAGCTTTAACAAGCTGTAACATCCAATTTGACCATCCACTTGATGTGGAATTTTTCATATAATTGTCAATGTAAGTCTTCTAAATGCTCAAGAATTTTTAGCCTAATCCAACTTAAAAATTGTAAGAAAACCTCCAAAAATTGCACCAATGTCATTCGACCGCCAACTTAAAAAGTGAAGCAAAAATCCCAACAATGATTTTTCCTTCTCCAATCGTTAACTTTGTTTCAAAATTGGTGTGTAGCTTGATCTTTAAGTCTTTCAACACCATGCCAATTTTCACCTTAATCTGACTAATAGATCTTGAAATATCATAGAAACCCTACTCAACCTCAAATTGCCACCTTTTGAAATCCTCTTGTGCTAAAAACTAGATATTTCTAAACCGCACTGTTAGATTATCACAAAATTTTAATATACACTCAGTACATCCAATAATCCAAAAAATATCAAATTTTCAACTATAGATGTTATGCCAATTGTACGAACTAGCCAAAATTGCTAGCTCTAATTATATTATATAAAACCCAAATCATTGTTACAAATCCTAACTTTGAACAACAATTTCTATGTCTTCCACAACCCTTTCAAAACAATTCTTATGTCTCTGGAATGAACTTCAAGCTAGCTCTCAAATCCTAACCTTTGATCTTCGAATGAAATCCTATTTTACCCTAGGCCGTTGTTTTAGTGGCCAGAGGTCTAATTTCGACCCTGTCTCACAAACGGTCGACCCTTGATAATCAATCTATCCTATCCTAAGGATTTTTTAGCCCAATCCTACTTTCAACTTAATCCTAGTACCAAATATACTAATTATTTATCTCTTTTAACCTAATTTTGTCAATTTATGGCCTTTCTAAGGTAGTAGAAGAGTCTCTACAACCTAGAAGGTAAAATTACTAACTAATCTTCAACCTACTAATTATTAAGATAAAAAAATAACCTAAGAGGTTTTTATAAAAGCCATGTTTAGATACCTCAAATTATAATTAAACCAAGATAATTAGATATTAATTAAAAATTCAATTTTGATTATAATTTCACTATATAGTCGTATAACATCTTGACATCCATCCTTTCTTAACCTATGCATCCTTTGGCATGTGCCAAATGAACCATATGTCATAATTGGCATTACACCATCTCTTCATTTTCTTCATCAAATCCTTCATTTCTATTTTCACCATCCTTTCCAAAACAATTGTCTTCTTAAAAAATGCCAATATCTTTAGCATGATCTTCCATATTGATTTCTTTATCTCATCTTTTAAAAATCTTCACTCGCTTTCCAACAATAGGTATTTTTAACCTCGTACCATCTAACTCTCTTAATGAATATGTTGCATTATCATGAACCATTACTACCACATATAGTCTAAATCAACATTTTGAAAACTTTTGTAAAGTACTATGTTGGTTATCGAGACTGCTATCATAAACAAGTATCCAATTAACTTCTTCAATTGTTCTAGGTCTCAATCGATGTTCGTTGTCAAATCGAGTCTTATTTCCTAACCTTACTTTTTATAACCTTTTTAATGCTAATTCCACATCTTTCGATCTTTGTTCAAGTTGCCGGATTCTAATGGCTAACAATTCTTCTCTTGTCAACCCATCTTCTCATGGTAGCATACTTCAAGTTGGCACATTTTTTTCAATCGACATAATTGATTTTTAACTTGTCATAAGTTCCACTGGCATATATCTTGTCACCAAACTATGTGTTGTACGATCAACCCATAATGCATAAGGTAGAAGTTGAGGCCATTCTCTCACTTTTCCATTGCAAGCTTTAACTAAGCTTTTACAAATGGTGGATGTCTATATTAACTCTTTGCATTCTCCTCTGGATTTTAAGCAATAGTCAATGATAATTTGATTCTACATCTCTTAAAAAAATCACGAGCTTCATGTGCATCTAATTCTCCTCGATTTGCAATGATCTTTCACACACATCTATAGGGACAAATAACTTTCTCAAGTAAAAACCTACAAATTTTCTCTGTGGACTTTTTTCTTGGTGTCCTACCTTCTATTTGGTTTGATAAATCTTTATGAGTCAAAACTAAATATCTCATTTGCCATAGTCCCATTGGCATAATAACCAAATCTACATCCCATTTAAAATGAATAGTCAAAAGATATGTCAAATGCAATCTATCTCGATGTCATATATTTGAATACATCTGACAAGTTATACAAGACTCTACAAACAAAGTTACATCTTGATATATATTCTTCCACCAATATCGTTCCTTCATTTTAGCAAAAGTAGTCCAAATTCCTCTATGTCCTGTCCATAGTCTCATGAAATTCTTTGAGTAGTCTTTGTTGATCTTCTTTAGTACCTACTACTCGTCTTGGCATTCCAATTCCTTTCTTTGGTCTCTTCCATAAAAACCCTTCTTGAAAGAAAAATCCATAAATATTCTTTCTTATTTGATTAAATTTTTCTATTGACCAATTTTCTTGCTTAGTCAAGGTATTCAAATAAAGACCAATTTCTAGTAATTCTCTTTCATAAAGTTCTTTAAAAAATATTTTATCTTTTTTATTAAGATTTGATACTAAATAGAATTTTATTCCAACATCATCAATATCTTCAACCATCTCGTCTTTTCTTTCATATACTGCTCAAGATAACATATCTACTACCGGATTGTCTTTTTTCGCAACATGTCTAAATTTTGGATTTAGTGATTTGATATAAGTAATCCATCTCAACATCGCAATATCTAGTGTTGTATATTTGGTTATCATTCCAAGTAAAGGCAAACAATCTATTTCAATTACTACCATAGCTCCAATCAAATAATCCTTTTTAGCTTTCATAGTTGAAACAACTTCCCATAGTTTCCTTTTTACCTGTGAATATGCACATTGGCGAATACTTAAAACTTTAGCTCCAAATCGTACTGCAAATTTGTGTCTATTTGAGTCATCTTGACCTACAGCCCATCCAATGGCAATTGAACTAGTATCCATAGTAAGAATCACTAGTTTATTACTTTTGTAATCAATTTTTTTCAACACTAGAGGTGATATCAATAATTTCTTCAATCTTTTTACTACTTTAACATACTTTTCTTCTCATTTAAATTGATAGCCCTTGCATAATAGTTCATATAATATATTCGCTATGTGTGCATAATGAAGAATCCAAATATGATAAAATATATATGCACCTAAAAACCTACAAACCTCTGTTAAAGAATTACAATCCTCTTTCATTCTCCCAATCGCATCAACCTTAGTTGGATATGATTTTCTTCCATAAAATCCACACGGATGCCCAACAATCACAACCTCTTATACTCCAAATGTAGATTTTTTATCCGATAATGTAAGATGAACTTCTCCAAGCCAAGTTAATATTTTTTTACAATCTTGTATATGATCAGCAACATACTTGTGACACCCCCTCTTATCTAAAGTTTCATCCTTGTCTTCTTCTTTGCACCCCTTTATAAGAACATCATCTTGAAAAAGGTAGTCTTCTCCAGAATAAAATCTCTCAATACCTTATTAATCCCGTTGTCGTATTACGTGCTATCTAACTTGAGAATACATTGGGCATTTGGCTATGGAAGATAAAATGATGTTTTGTAAGTATCAAATTAATCTAGTGGATTTCAACCATCTAAACACAAACTATTTTGGATTTCAATGTAAAAGCTTAATCCAAATACAAAGTACTTAAAATACTATATTTAATAACTTCTAGATATTATGAGCACAGATTATTTTTTTATTTGTTATTTGTTATTTGTTATTTTTATTTTTTTATTATTATTTTATTTATATTTATATTTATTTATTTATTTATTTATTTATATTTATATTTATATTTATATTTATTTTTTATTTTTTAAATCCTAATCCTAGACAACGAGCCTCTATAAGCTGTAATTCTCAATCTGACCATCCGATTGTTGTGAGACTTCTACCACTAGTGTCTTTACAAGACTTCTAAATGCTTAAGAAGTTCAATCCAATCCAACTTATAGATTGCAAGAAAACATTGTAAATCCACGCTAAAGTCCCTGGACAGCGAGGATTTTAATTTAGTCCTCTATCCGTACTACATTAAAATCCTAAACAACTCCAATATGCCAACTTCTGATACTTTTTTATACTAATGATTAAATATCCTCTATCCGTACTATAAGATTAATACAAATTTTTGCAGGTACTTAGTATACTCAACCATCTAGACACCTCTAAAATTTCAACCACAGATGTCTGTCTAAATTCGGAAAATAGTCAAGAGTACTACCCTTTACTTTATTATAAAAATCCAATTTACCAATATAAACACTGATTTTGAGCAACAATAGTAAAGTCCTCCCAAATCCTATGAAATCCAATTCTACACTTTTCGAAGGAGCTTGAAGCTAGCTCTCCAATTCCAAAATCTCGATCTCCAAATGTCCTCTTTGTGATTGCTTGTTTTACTTATTCCAAAAGAAACCTCCGAGAATAAAACCGTATAAGGGAATTTGAACACGGGGAATGACTAGTTGCTTAAGCGTTCACATTAGGGTCACACAATCAATTACCTCCTGAATGTATCGTCTCTATTTTTAATATCTGAACACACAAGGAAACTATAATCTCTCCCTTCACCTTATCGGTCTCTTCTTTACAACAATTTATTCATACCAATAACTGCTATTTCCACCAATATATTCACCGTCATAATCTCCAACTGTAATACTACGCCCTCACAACTTTCAACACACAATTATTCTCATTCCAATCACTGGAATTCTTCACACAAAATTGACATTCACATTATAGTGTTTCACATAAATACAGACTCATTCTCTCTGCTGAACTACAATCAGATTTCACCATTCAATCTTTCTTCTCAAATAATACCAATCACATTTACATTCTATAATTCACTTCACAATATTTAGAAACTCTTAATCCTCTTATTCAAAGAAAATAACAAACAATAGAAAAGAGGTAGCACCAAGCTTACCCCGACTCACACTATCATAGTGATGGCCCTCAGCTCACGACTTTCACACTCTGGTACCTTAATTAACTTCTACAACTCCTATATATTTTTTCCTGATTCTCTAGATTCCAATCATAATTTTGTAATTAATCACTTTTAATAACTAAATCACTCATCCGTCCTTTTGAATTTCCTATTATATGGACTATTAATATATTTTACCAATATCTTTCAAAAACGAATTAATATCTATTCTACACCCTTCCTTTTCCTCTCCTTTCTTTTAACTCCATGAGGTTTCCTATTCTTCCGCCATGGACTCCGAATTGGAACAGAAGACCTGCCTCCATAGAATTTTCACCTCTAAGAGGATCTTTCCAAAACAGCATAGAGAACGGAACAGCTTGAATGAAACCAAAGCCTTAGTAATCGGAACCTCATTGGGCTGCCCAACCGAGTAAGGTCTCATATTAGGTAATAGACCCATAATAAATCTTGGATTGGATATCCCCGTAATTGGGTCAAATTGACCCTTTGCATGAGGCTCACTCAATTTTTGAATTGGTCCTTTCTCCTTTTGTCAACTCTTGGTAAGAACGGCTTGGACTTATTCCGCCCGATTTATCAAAAAATCTTAAGGACCTTGATTTATCCCCTCAATTTTTTCCTGGCTTTGGATCTATTGATTCTGATTATTGAAATTAAACAAAGCATTACATTGCTGATAAGTATGCCTTCAATGCTAGCTATTCCCACACACTGGCGCATAATTGTCATTGGCTCTGGGATTGGGACATTTACTAGCGTTATCGTGTTGTGGTTTGGCTACTATATGAAAATAATATAATTATGTACTTAATATATAATTTATTAAGTAACATGGTGAGAGCCATGTTAGTAGATTTTAGTTGGTTGTAGGATATAATTTGATTAATACTTTGAAAAGAGGTTGTTTACAAAGATTACTATAGAATTTGTATAACTATAATTTCCTTTTGATAGTGGCTTTTAAGATTGGTTTTGGTTGATAGTAACTTCTAAATATTTAGAGTCACTTTTGTTAGACATTGGTGACATTTAAAAACTTATTTTGGTTCTTTTATTTGGTGTTTAGAGCATACATTATGTAAATCTTATAAGAAAAAAGATTGAAGAAGGATTTTAGTAGCAAAGGAAGTAATTAGGGCACCAATATAGATGAATGGAGATGAAAAAAAGAAATCTCCATTCCTATTGGTCAAAAATCATGACCAATGGGCTTTGAGGAGGCTGCCCGAGGCCATACTAGGAATTAGGGTTAGTTTCTCGAGGAATTCGAACTTTGAAGGCTAGGATCAGAAGGTTTAGGTTTTTGGTTAAGGTTTTGGTGCGAGTTTTGTGTCATTTGGGGTTTTTATGAAGAAGTTATAGGCACTCAAAGTTAAGGTGTTAGTTTTGGACCTATTGTCACTCTTTTTGACATAACGCACGCGTACAGATGGAAATTGAAGATCGGCGACCGCGATTGAAGAGAACACTTTTGCGGCTATACTTTGCATATACTGCTTACTGGATTCCAAGTTAGGATGAAGGAGTTATTGGATTTTGAAGTCAGCACATGAAATCTAAGGGTAGTAAGTAAACCGATTTACTAGTGTTTGTCTCTTGAGCTATATCTTGAGCAATTTTGTGAGGTTTTGAATCAAAATTTCAAGGAATGTGTAATTTCATGTTAATAAACTTTTTGCATAAGTTTTATGACATTTGGAGTTCGGGATTTTGAGATATAAGGAAAATAGTTTTCGGGTGCTTGTAAATTAGGGTTTGGAGTGTGTGCTAGGGTTTCTTAGATGCCAAAAGATTGGGAGTGAATTTGTAGTTGGTTTTTTTTGTGGTACAAGTTAAGGGTAAATTAAACCTATCTTGTAAATTTGAAACAAAATGAACGGTTAGTTCAATAGTTATGATTTTCTAAAGTTCGGGGCGAAACAACCCTTTGCGGGGAAAATATATTTTGAAGGGATTTTGTTATATTTGGAGTTTTATACAAAAATAAAGGAGTTTTGGAAGCCCAGAAAAGAATCATATGAAGGTTTAAGGTACACTCTCTACAGCTAGATACCTAGTGTATTACCAGATAGCAAATCACATCATACGACAGCGTAATGACCAATTTGTCTGCAATGGAAACAACGAAGTGGTCTTCTTGTACCACCATCATGTATATTGGGTGTCTCCACCAATATATATCTATTAGGCTTATTCCATGTAGGGTTAGAAAATGATCTTGGTCGTCCCATTGGTACGGAAGGTACTTGATTCGATGACACCGATGGAGCATACGTTGTTGTCATGTTTGGTGATACAGCTTGCAATGGGGTGACATTAACTGGCCCTTGAATATTGGCACTAGAATTGGCCACTATTTCTAACATCCAAGATGACTAAATATTAATAAATCTTTTTTATTTATATTTTCACCATATAGTCATATTACAACATGACACCATTCATCATATGCTCAAGTGGATTGGTTGCGCCTTGAAGAAGAGTATACATTCTAACTAATCCAAGTAGTGTTCTCATCGTTGTCATATCTCTACTTCTTTTTACAAGTTAAAATTGGTCATAGCCCAAAAATAAATCACCTATTGAATAGATTGCCCTTTGTACAAACGCCTCAGTAAATTCATCTACTATAGGTCCTATTTGTTCTTTAGGATCTTCTGACAAAGGTCCGGCAATCGGTTTAACTTTCTTATCTACTGTCTTATATTTTGTCTCAACTATAACCTCTGGTGCTTGAAAAGATTCAATCATATCATAAACTTTTCTTGAATGAATTAATATAATTTTATCATCATTACTTAATTCAATAGACACAATCAATTCGAAAGAATCATCCACTCCATTTTCTTCATTAATACCAGTAATCTTTTCATTATCTTCTAATATTCATAACCTATACAATTCTCTTTCAATAGTACTTAATTCCTTTTTTTCCTTTTTTTTAAGTCATCAATCTTCTTATACATAATGCTTCCATTTTCAAAAATGCTAATAAATCATCCGTTAAAGGCACCTATAATTTGTGAGAGTACCTCTCTTTTTGTACCTCTATAGTCTCACTTTATAGTAGTACCCCTAAAAAATCCTTGAATTCTTCAACAACCCTTGGCAATGGATTTTCTCTCAATTTGTCTCAATTTCGCTCATGATTTGGAGGCACAGTCAAAAATTGTATTGCCCTCCTCCCATCCTTACTACGAATTCATGCATAAGTTGAACCATCATCAAATACATTTGTTTCCATCCAAATTGTAATAATATATGGTTCTCCTAAAATAAGAAGATAAGATGTATCTTGAACAAAAAAAATTTGTTCCATTGCAACATCACCAATCTAAATTTTCACATCCGGGCAAACTCCATATAACTCCCTACATGTATTATTGGCTGTCCGTTGTCATGATGTAACATAATTAATAGGTGAAAGAGTGTGGAGATTATTATGTTTTAGAAGATCTTAATTCAAAGTATTAGAACAAATTATCTTAGAAATATAGTTAATAGTCAAAGGGGTAGAAAAATTAAAAGGTATCAATGCTGCCTTTTAGACAGGTGACTTCTACTTACTTTGTAGTAGCATAAGTAAGGAAAATCAAAGTAGATTGGAAAAATAAATGATATAGGCATCTTAAGAAGGAAGTTAAGAGTAAATTCTAGAAAAAATTTACTTAGAAAAATTAGATAATGATACCCGAAGAGGGCCACTTATGAACCAGGGTCGAAATCAGACCCTGGAGCACAAAATTGAGTCTCGATGACGACCCTAGGATTCTTCTAAAGATCAGAGAAGAAAATTTGATAGCAGACTAAAAAAGTTTTCTATGAGCATTGATTTTGGGTGATTTAGAGTTAATATTACTTTGTAAGAGCTTTACAAAGTCAAGGTTTGTTTCGGATGGTTTGGATTTTATGAAATAAAATAGGATTTACATTTTGGATGATTTCAAGAGTTTTGTAGTAGATCTACAAGTGAAATATTGTGAGTTTATGGTTATAGTTGTGTTTGATATGTATCGTGAATTTGAGCTTGATCTAACGGTTGAATTGAGGGATATTAAAGTTTAAGTGGGTCAAGGTCTCAGAAAGTAAAATTTTAGGTCAAGTGAGAGTTTTTGAGATTTCTTGCAATCTACTTGTTGGATTGGAGTGAAACTTAAATGAGAGGATATTAGAATTGTTTTTCTATGTGTATAAATGTTTTGAGATCAATCGAACAGTGCAAAAGAGAGATATTGGTTTTGGAAGATTGGCATCAAGATTGGAGAAGGAGACTGGCCAATACCCGAGCACATTTTTGAGGTTATCGACAATTTGGTAACTCCGATCCATATCAATTTTTTTGTGCTTGTTTTTAACTTATTTTTTTAGAATTATGCAGAATTTTAATTAATATCAACGATTTATTCATTAGTTATTGAGGTTTAAATCTGTTGTAGGAATTATTAGGATTTAGTTTAGAATTTGATTAGGGTTTGATTTAGGATTTAGGATTTGATTAGAGTTTGGTTTTGGGTTTAGGATTTGGATTAGGATTTTTTTTAGAATTTGGTTAGGATTTTATTTAGGGTTTAGGATTTGGTTAGGATTTGATTTAGGATTTGGTTTAGGATTTAGGATTTGGATTAGGATTTGGTTTAGGATTTGGTTAGGATTTTATTTAGGATTTAGGATTTGATTAGGATTTGATTTAGGATTTAGGATTTGATTTAGGATTTGATTAGGATTTGGTTTAGGATTTGGTTGGGATTTGGTTTAAGGTTTGTTTAGGGTTTGATTTAGGGTTTAGAATTTAATTAGGATTTAAGATTCAATTAGTTTTGGCCTAAAGTTTGAATGAAGTTCAATAGGATTTTAACTAGAATAAAATTAAGATTGAATTGAGATATATTTGAGTGATATTTGTGTTCTTTCTAATGTTTCTTTAAGAATTCTTATTGTTTGTTTGAAATTTCTTTGAGATTTTTTTGAATTTGATTAAGCTTGTTTAGAATTATTATGGTATAATTAGAGCATTTTTAGTATTCTATTAGAATTAGGATTTTGTTATTGTAATTTTCATTCTTCTTTCCATAGCCAGATGTCCAAAGCATTCTTAAGTAAGACTTCACGTCTTACGACACCGTATTGCCCATCCATGCTCTATGTCGATTGGCCACCTTTGCTTCATATAAAGATCTTTAGACATAAGGTTTATCTCTGAATCATGGTCAATCAAAGCAAAAATTGGTTCATCTATATCTCCAATCTTCACTAATGCCTCTGTAGTTATTCTAGCCCAATGCTTTCGAGTATAATGACTTAAAACCTCTCTATCTTGATTACCTTGATCATCAAAATATATCCTTTGATTATGACTCCTCCCTTCACTTATTGATTGTTTGTAACAATTATCGAATACATCTTCTTCACCTTCATATATGTATGCATCAATGGTATGATTAAATCCAGATTCTCCCATTAATTGCCTCTTTTGTTTAATATTTTCAATAATAACATTATGGAATTCTTTCTTAGCAATTCCTAAAATTTCTTTCAATATAAACTTAACCTTAGCATTGGGCATATGTTCTTCAAGCACTCCTTTTAAATCTCTTGCTACTTCAATATCAGAGAGTAGTTTATAAGTTGTCAATTTATCTTTATCTTTCATCTCCTTTGTTTTTTCTTCCAATATTATTGAAGTATCTTTTGTGGACAATTCTTGTGAAGCCAATGTACGAGCCTTATCTCCTCGAGTTTGCCTCATAGAAGAATTTCTTTTTTTTGAATTATCAAAATTTTCTCTCTTCTTTTCTTCCATTAAAGCTTCATATTGGCTTTTAGCAATACATGCATGTATTGACAAAACTTCTACAGGATCCTCCCAACCCGTAGCACAACGAATTGTTGTAGCAGTTCTCAATAAAGCTTTCCATGGCATCTTCTTTTTTTGCATTATAAAAATAGTAGAAGACCAAAGTCCACTTGGTTGAGCATTTCCAACAAAAAAATTTCTGCCATCATTATCCACTTTAGTTCCATAACTTGTAGCTTCTATTGTTGCAATTCCATGTGTTGCCAAATAATCTTTAACTAGTGCTTTCATGCCTCTTTTAGCAAAGTTGGTTTGGAAAAGATCACTAGTATCTTTCAATGTAACATTCCCATCTTTCCAATAAATAATGCCTTATTGAACCATCTCATCAAATTTACCACAAACTTTTCGAGAATGAGAATCATCATCACACCAAATACATCTTTGTATATATCCTTGTTTAAAAGTAGCTTTTGAACTTATTGTAGAAGTCTTTTCTTCAAGTCTTACAAGTTTAATTTGAAGATCTTGCATCCTTGTATAATCTCCTGAAGTCCTATATCTTCTTTCTTTGGTGTAGCTAATGGAGGTTGGATAATATGCATAGTCAGTCTTGTAGTAGGCATTGGGATCTTTGGTACTTGTATCACTCTTCAAGTACTAAATCTATCCTTTCTTATTTCTTTTTTTACAAGTAATCCAATAGCATCTTCAACAGCTCTCCACTTTGTTGTCAATCCTTCCTCTTCTTCCTTATCTTCAAGAAGAACCTCTAATTTTTCTTGTAATTCTTCATTACCAGCTTGAAGAAACAATTCAACCTTGTTTGGTCTCAATGTTAACTTTTCCATTTTTGATAATCGAAAAAATTACCTTTTAAATTCTCTCAATAATTCTGAAGCTTACAAATTTTTGTTAGGTCACTTAATCCATTTTAAGAATGATTTCTTGGTAACTCGATCAATATCCTTCAAAAAATACTCATCCTTCAATGCATATAAAAATACCTCCCATGAACTTCCAAATTGTCTTATAATAAACCTTATATGCTCTCTTATCTCTAGTACTATAATAAGCTCAAATAATTGAATCATCTCCTTCTCAAAAATACAATTCAATGCCATTTTTTACACATAATATCTTAAATATTTGGAAATATTCCTCCCATCAAATTGGTCAACCTTGTTAACTATTGCTTACAATTCTTTGATTGCCAAAGCTTCTTTGTGATCATTGCCTTGTTGTTGTTGCATAAATAATGTAAATGCTTGACACATTTTTGCAGTGTTTGGATCAAGGTACATACCTTATTCACGAGTAGAAATTCCACTTGAAGTTATGCTTGAAGATCCACTTGAAGCTCCACCCAAAGCTCCATCAAAAAATCCTAATTCAACCTTCTTGCCTTCTTGTGCCACCAATTCTAAATAACCACAAATATAATCTAATACCTTCCACTCCAAACTTTCACATCAGATTCATCACTTATGTCATATTACATGTTGTTTTGCTCATGAATGCACTGAGCACTTAGCTATGGAAGGTGAAATTATGTTTCACAAGTAGCCAAGAAATCCTAAAAGGTTTCACCCATGCGAGAAGAATATGATCTGAATTTCAATTCAAAAGTGCTTAAAACACTCTTCTTAGTAGATTTGACCATACATAAATCCCAATTACCTTGTCACTTTCATATTTAAGCAATTTAGATTTTTTTTCTTGTAAACTCCAATCCTAATCAATGAGCTTTAACAAGCTGTAACATCCAATTTGACCATCCACTTGATGTGGAATTTTGCATATAATTATCAATGTAAGTCTTCTAAATGCTCAAGAATTTTTAGCCCAATTCAACTTACAAATTTTAAGAAAACCTCCAAAAATTGCACCAATGTCACTCGGCCGCCAACTTAAAAAGTGAAGCAAAAATCCCAACAATGATTTCTCCTTCTTCAATCATTAAATTTATTTTAAAATTGGTGTGTAGCTTGATCTTTAAGTCTTTCAACACCATGCCAATTTTGACCTTAATCTGACCAATAGATCTTCAAATATCATAGAAACCCTACCCAACCTCAAACTTATTAAGAAAATAAGTACTTAGAAGACACAACATTTAGCATCAGTAAGGTTGCACACAAAGAGAGTATAGAGTTATTGAAGAAACACAAGAGGTATAACATAAGTAAGTAGAAATCAGCAAGGTTGCATATAAGAGAAGTGTGGAATGAGATGGTTCTCTCTTCCAACACTCGTTACTTATAGGTGGTGGTTGCTGCCCTCAAAGGACTTCTTCCACCATTTGACTTTTACACATATGCTCCTAGGATCCTTGGCTCGTCCCACGAGGGTATCCAATGATCCTAGGATCCTTTGGCATCTTCCATACCACGAGGGCATCCTATGCCATATACTAATTACTCTTACCTAGTCCTTTGGATATTCCCTAGAAGACACTTTATCCTTTTGACTTTGATTCTTTGTCCTTGATCGCATCCTATGTCTATAGGATGCTCTTTCTATATGACAAGAGTCAATCCTTTGACCATTAGCAACTTACCTATAGTAATATCCTTTACTAGGTAACATATTCTACTTTTATTATTACCTATTTATTTCAACACTCCCACTTTGCTAATTGTCAAAGGCCTTCAAACCTATTGCCTTTGTTAACATGTGATGGCTATCTTTTACTAATGCCTTTGTCAACAAATCAGCAAGCATATCTTCCGTTGCACAATACTTCAAGTCAATCACTCCCATTGCAATCTTCTTTCTTATAAAGTGATGTTGAATGTCAATGTGTTTGGTTCTTGAATGATGCTTTGGATTCTTTGCAAAAGTAAGGCATCCTTGATTGTCACAATTCATTGGAGTTGCTTCCAATTGCACAAGTCCAATGTCCTCCAAAACTTGCCTTAACCATGTTCCTTCCATTGCACCATGGCTTGCTGCCATATACTCCGCCTCCATTGTAGACCTTGCAATTGTAGGTTGTCTCTTGCAATTCCATGAAATTGCTCCCATTCCAACAAAGAATACATAGCCCATTGTTGACCTCCTATTATTTGCATCTCCTGCCCAATCTGCATCACAATAACCATGCAAAGCAATACTTTCACCTCCAAGGCACAATTTGAAGTCCAATAATCCTTTTAAGTACCTCATGATCCTCTTGATGGTCGTCCAATGGATTGGCCCTGCTTTTGACATGTGTTGACTCACAACACTCACTGCATAAGCAAGATCCACCCTTGTGCCAACCATTGCATACATGAGTGAACCAACTACTGCCTTGTATGGAACACCTTGCATTTGGCCTTCAACTTATGCACACTCTTCATCCGTGAGCTTCATCAACTTCAAATTAGACTCCAAAGGTGTTCCAATAGGCTTGCAATCTTCCATGTTGAATCGTTTCAACACTCCTTCAATGTACTTCCTTTGGCTCATTGTGATGGTCTTCTTAGCGCGATCTCAAGCAAATTCCACTCCTAAGCAATAGTGAAGCTCTCCCAAATCATTCATCTCATATTCTTTTTTTAACTTTGCCTTCAACCAATCCATCTTCTTCAAAGTATTAGTTAAGATGATTAAATCATCTACATAAAAGATAACAATCATCAAGAACTCTTTTGATTGTATCACATATATAGAATGATTAGCCTCACTCCTTTGGAATCCCTCATTCACAAAGAATGTATCAATTCTTTGATACCATGCCCTTGGAGATTGCTTAAGTCCATACAAGGATTTCTTGCACTTACAAACAAGATGTTGCTTCTCTTCTTCTACAAATCCTTGAGATTGATCCATGTAGATGTCTTCTTCCAACTCTCCATTCAAGAAAGCCGTCTTCACATCCATTTGATGGATTTCCAAATCCATTGCTCCCCAATTGCCACAATGGTTCTAATGGTGGTGAACTTGGCCACGGGAGCAAATGTCTCATTAAAATCAAGACCAGTAACTTGTGAATAACCTTTGGCAACTAACCTTGCCTTATATCTCACAATATCACCCATTGCATCCCTCTTGGTTCTAAACACCCACTTACAACCAATTGAAGATCGATTTGGTGGAAGTTGAGTCAATTCCCATGTTCTATTGCTCATGAGAGATTTGTACTCTTCTTCTATAGCCTCCTCCCACTTCAATGCATCCGTGGACTTCATAGCATCACATATATTCAATGGATCAGCAAGGAGTGCAACATTGGCATGTTCTTCACTTACTTGAGGAAAGATGTGGTCCTTCCACCATTCACCACGTTGTTTTCTTTCTCTTGTAGGATATCTTCTTTCATTTGAAGGAGATTCACCTTGATCCTCTCCAACCTTGTTTTCTTTTGAATCTTGTCTCTTTTCACTCAAAGGTTGATATTCTTCATCATCATCATCATTGTCATCTTCAATTTCTTCATTGTTTGTAATACCAATGGTATACACTTTCTTCTTCTTCTTCTTCATCTTCTTTGGTTCTTCATGTTGATTCAATTCTTCAATGTCTTCATCTTCTTCTTCTTTCTTTGCTGAAATTGAAGATGTGTCCACAACTTCACCATTACTCCCACTTGGACACATCTCCAAGTACTCACAAGCACTTTTATGTTCCACAAATTCAACATCACGACTTTTAATGATCTTCTTGGTATCCAAACACATTAGCCTATATGCCTTGGTACCTTCAAAATATCCAAGAAACACACATTTTGTACCTTTTGCATCAAATTTGGACCGCATACAATCAGGTACCTTTGCATAAGCAATGCATCCAAAAGTCCTCATGTGTGAAATACAAGGTTTCTTCCCACTCCAAGCTTGTTGTGGAGTCATTGATGAAAGTGCATTTGTAGGACACCTATTCTTTGTATACACTGCATTCACCACAGCTTCTACCCAAAATTCATGCCCAAGGTTTTGAGCATGAAGCATACTCCTTACCATCTCCACAATAGTTCGATTTGTCCTTTGAGCAACTTCATTTTGTTGTGGAGTATAGGGAGTGGAGGTTTTCCTTGTAATACCATGAATCTTCAAAAACTCATCAAAATGCTTTGACAAATACTCACCTCCATTGTCTGTACGCAACACCTTGATCTTGCACTCACATTGCTTCTCCACAAGTGCCTTAAACTCCTTAAACCTTGAAAAGCACTCACTTTTGGCTTTAAGGATGAAAATCCACACCTTCCTTGAAAAGTCATCAATGAATGTAACAAAGTACCTTGATCCAGCCATTGATGGTGTCCTCATAGGTCCACAAACATCCAAATGTACAATCTCCAACAATTTACTTACACATGTTGCAACTCCACTTGGAAATGAAGCTGTTTATTGTTTGCCTTGAATACATCCTTCACAAGAAAGATTTGTGCATGATTGACCAAGATCTAAGCCACTTACCATGGATTGGAGCTCCTTCATACTTTTAGCATTCAAATGACCAAGGCATCGATGCCAAATGCCAAACTTGTCTTGATCTTGTGGAAAATCAGCAAATGCCGCCACTTCAACTCCATTCACCTTCTTACAATTGATGAAGTAGAGATTGCCATCTCTAAAGCCTTTCAAAACATGATCTCCATCCATTGTCTTCACAAAGCATCCATTCATATCAAATTGTACCTTACAACCATAAGAAACAAGTTTATTCACCGAAAGAAGGTTCTTCTTCATCTTTGGCACATGTAACACTTCCTTCAATCTCATCTTCTTCATTTCATTCTTCACAACAATCTCCACCACAATGGAGCCAATTCCAATAGCTTGTACCATGCCATTATCTCCTAACCATACTTTTGTTGCTGGAATAGCCTCATAAGTGTCAAATGAACACTTGTATGGAGTCATGTACTTGGTAGCACCCGAATCAATGATCCATTTGGACATTGTAGCCATGGACGTGCCTTCACTTGCCATGAATGCATAATCATCTTCACCAACTTCATCACATAAATTGTTAACATTCTCTCTATCTCCTTTCTTGGCCTTGTAGCACTTTCGTGCAAAATGATCTGGTTTTCCACAAATGAAGCAAGTTCTTGCATTGCTTCTCACATTGTCACGTTGGCTAGAATTGGTACCTTTGTCTTGTCTTGAGAAGAGAGCCGAATCTTCAGTTTGATGCTCCTTCTCTTTCCTTTTAGTAACTTCATGGGCAAGTCTTGAGGTCACATAATCCATTGTAAGCTCCTTCAACCTCAAAGACTCCAATGCCACAATAAGGTAGTTGTAGGATTCGGGAAGACTCATGAATAGGGTCATGACAATTTCACCATCCTCCAAAGACTTGTCAACAATTGCCAATTGATTTGAAGGGGCCTTAACCTTATTAACATGAGCCATGAGGTCTTCACCTTCTTCCATCTTACAAGTGAAGAATTTCCTCCTTGTGAAGAGGATGTTGGACAAGTTCTTGCTCTCATAAATGTTGCAAAGAGTCTTCCATGCTTCCGCTGGTCCTTTGCAATGGATAATGTGAGAAAAGTTAGCTTCATCCAAATTGGTGGCAATCATGCCAAAAGCCTTCTTTTCTCGTCTTTTGAAGTCCTTGTGGTCCTTAGGGCTTGCATCTAAGCTTGGAGGGTCTTCACTCTCATCTACAATATCTCAAAGGTCCAAAGACGCCAACAAAAGTTCCATTTTGACCTTCCAATGGTAGAAATTGTTGCCTCTAAACTTCTCAATCACTCTCAAACCTTACCCCTCACTAGAAGCCATGTCTAAGGAGGAGTGTATCAAAAAATATTGAGAAAAGGAGTCACTATGAGCTTAAAATGATCCAACCAAGTTTGCACAAGCAGAATCTCAGAATGCCTTGTTAAGAACAAAAGAGGGGTTTTTCACTCAAAATACTTTCAACTCAACTTGGAATACTTTTTACAAGTAATTCTACTCTCATGAACCTCACACTCAAGTTCTTTCACTCGTCTAAATGTCTTTTTCATAAGAACACATAGGTTGAAAGAAATAACTTCACCAACTAAAAAAGACACTATCAAGGTTTTTCTATAAACTCTTAATCTCATAAAGCAAGGAGATAAGAATCCACAAAGCAATATTAAAGATGTATATGCTCAAGAAAAACTCCCTCCTTATACAAACAATCCTAACATCAGCAAACACCATAAGATCTATTCTACACAAAAAGCAACAACAAGAAAATGGATTCAACTTACTTGAATAACACAACAAAGAGTGTGTGGGCCCATAACCTATTGAAGAAACACAAGAGGCATAACACAAGTAAGTAGAAATCAGCAAGGTTGCACATAAGAGAAGTGTGGAATGAGATGGTTCTCTCTTCCAACACTCGTTACTTATAGGTGGTGGTTGCTGCCCTCAAAGGACTTCTTCCACCATTTGACTTTTACACATATGCTCCTAGGATCCTTAGCTCGTCTCACGAGGGTATCCAATGATCCTAGGATCCTTTGGCATCTTCCATACCATGAGGGCATCCTATGCCATATACTAATTACTCTTACTTAGTCCTTTGGATATTCCCTAGAAGACACTTTATCCTTTTGACTTTGACTCTTTGTCCTTGACCGCATCCTATGTCTATAAGATGCTCTTTCTATATGAAAAGAGTCAATCCTTTGACCATTAGCAACTTACCTATGGTAATATCCTTTACTAGGTAACATATTTTACTTTTACTATTATCTATTTATTTCAACAAGAGTAAGATATCTCTCACTTCCAACACCCATTACTTATAGGTGGTAGTTGCTACCCTAAAAGACAATATCCACTCTTTGACTTTTACACACATGGCCCTAGGATCCTTTTGACATCTCACAAGTCCCAAGAATATCCTATGTCCAATACTAATTACTCATACGTCTTACACACATGCTCTTAGGATCCTTTGGCATCTCACGAACTACGAGGGTATCCTATGACACACACTAATGACTCATACTTAGTCTTTGGATATTCCCTTGTTAATACTTTATTCTTTTGACTTTGACTCTTGATCCATGACTTTGTCGTATATCCATTGGATGCCCTTACCATATATCAAGAGTCAAACCTTTGACCACTAGTAACTTACCTAAGATAATATCCTATACAAGGTAACATTTTTTACTTTTATTTTAACACTTCCACTTTGCTATTGGTCAAATGTCTTTTAAGCCTAATGCCTTTGTCAACTTGTGGTGTCTATCTTTTACTAATGCCTTTGTCAACAAATCAGCAAGCATGTCCTCCGTTGCACAATACTTCATATCAATCACTCCAATTTCAATCTTCTCTCTTATAAAGTAATGTTGAATATCAATGTCATTGGTCCTTGAATGATGCTTTGGATTCTTTGCAAATGCAAGACATCCTTGATTGTCACACTTCATTGGAGTTGCTTCCATTTGCACATCTCCAATGTCCTCCAAAAGTTGTCTTAACCATATTGCCTCCATTGTACCATGGCTTGATCCCATATACTCCGCCTCCATTGTTGACCTTGCAATTGTTGGTTGTCTCTCGCAATTCCATGAAATTGCTTCTATTCCAACAAAGAATACATATCCCATTGTTGACCTTCTATCATTTGCATCTCCAGGCCAATCCACATCACAATAACCATGCAAATTAATGTTATCACCTCCAAGGCATAATTTGAAGTTCAAAGTGCCTTTTAAGTACCTCATGATTTTTTTGATGGTTGTCCAATGGATTGGTCCAGCCTTTGACATATTTTGACTCACAACACTTACCACATATGCAAGATCCACCCTTGTGCCAACCATTGCATACATAAGTGAGCCTACTACTGCTTTCTATAGAACACCTTACATTTGACCTTCAACTTCAGCAAACTCTTCATCCGTGAGTTTTGTCAACTTCAAGTTTGCCTCTAATGGTGTTCCAATAGGCTTACACTCCTCCATATTGAATCGTTTCAATACTTCTTCAATGTACTTGCTTTGGCTCATTGTAATGGTCTTCTTAGCACGATCTCTTACAAATTCCACTCTTAAATAATAGTGAAGCTCTCTCAAATCACTCATTTCATACTCATTTTCTAACTTTGCCTTCAACCAATCCATCATCTTTAATGTATTGGTTAAGATGATCAAATCATCAACATAGAGGATGACAATCAATATGAACTCATTTGATTGCATCACATATAAGGAATAATTAGCTTCACTCCTTACAAATCCTTCACTCACAAAGAATATATCAATGCGTTGGTACCATGCCCTTGGTGATTGCTTTAGTCCATACAATGATTTCTTCAACTTACAAACAAGGTGTTGTTTGCCTTCTTCAACAAATCCTTGAGGTTGATCTATGTAGATGTCTCCTTTCAAACTTCTATTCAAAAAAGCGGTCTTTACATCCATTTGATGCATCTCCAAATCCATTGATGCCCCAATTGCCACAATGGTTCTAATAGTGGTGAATTTGGCCATGGGAGCAAATGCCTCATTGAAATCTACACCAGCAACTTGTGAATAGCCTTTGGCAACCAATCTAGACTTGTATCTCAAAATATTATCCATTGCATCTCTTTTGGTTCTAAACACACACTTACAACCAATTGAAGATCGATTTGGTAGAAGTTGAGTCAATTTCCATGTTCCATTGTCTATGAGTGATTTGTATTCTTCTTCCATACCATTCTTCCACTTCAACGCATCCGTGGACTTCATTGCATCACATAAACTCAACGGATTAGCAAGAAGTATAACATTGGCATGTTCTTCACTTACTTGAAGAAAGATGTGGTCCTTCTATCATTCACCAGGTGGTTTTCTTTCTCTCAAAAGATATCTCTTTTCATTTAAAGAAGATCCTTCTTCTTACATTTCATCCTTCTTCTTCTTCAATGCTTGTCTTTTCTCACTCAAAGGTTGATATTCTTCATCATCATCATCACCTTCAATATCTTCATTGTCTTCATTATTCATTCTAGCAATTGAAGGCACACTATGATTCACCTTCTTTGGCACTTGATCTTGACTTCTATTTCCTCCATCTTCATTGTTATCATCATCTTCTTCTTCTTCTTTCTTTGCTAAACTTGAAGATGTGTCCACAAACACACCTTTACTCCCACTTGGACACTCTTCTAAGTGCTCAAAAGTATTCTTATGCTCCAAAAATTCTACATCACGACTTTTGATGATCTTCTTGGTTTCTAAACACATTAGTCTATATGCTTGGTATCTTCAAAATATCCAATAAATACATATTTTGTACCTTTTGCATCAAGTTTGGACCTCATACAATCTAGTACTTTTGCATAAGCAATGCATCCAAAAATCCTCATGTGTGAAACACAAGGTTTCTTCCCACTCCAAGCTTCTTGTGGAGTCATTGATATAAGTGCACTTCTAGGGCACTTATTCCTTATGTACACCGCATTTATCACAACTTCCGCTGTCATGTTGTAACACGAGTATACCATGAAAATATAAAAAAATGAGACTTTTATTAATGTTCAGTTACCTCGAATATTGGGAGCAACAACTAATTTCAGTGCAAATACTAAGAGGCCAGGTTCAGTCACTCTATTACAGTCAGCCGGGGCATAGTGAAATGCTCCATTTGATTCCAATAACGGGAGTCAGCAAAAAGAAAAAGGACCAATTCAACGATGGGTGAGCCTGGTTTGAAGAGCCAATTGGATCCAATTTCAAGACATCCAATCCAAGTCCTATTACGGGCCTCTTATCCAATATGAGACCTGACTTGATCGGGTTCCCCAATGCGGTTCAATTACAAGAATATCCAAGTCTTACTACGGGCCTCTTAGCCAATATGAGACCTGATTTGGTCGGGTGACTCAATGTGGTCCCGATTACGGGGGTTTCGATTCTATTTTAGACTGTCTTGTTCTCTATGTCGTTTCAGCGAACGTTGTTTCCGAAAAAAGAACCTTTTAAAAGGCAAAAAATTGAGGAGAAAGCTCTGACAGCAGAGCCAATTCCAAATCCAAGACAGAAGATTGAAGAAATTCAGAGGTTAGGATTTGAAAGAAGAGAGAATTAGGGTTAAAGAAGAGGATAGGTTAAGAAATGAAGGGGGGAGAATAAGGTTTTTGGAAAAGGATTGGAGAGCTAGCTTCATACTTCGGGAGGAGGAAAAAGACAGAGAATTAGGTTTTTTTTTTTATAGGGTTTTGGGAAGACTGAGGCAATCGTTGCTGAAGTCAATATTGTACTAGTGAATCTAGGTTTTAATGAAGTGGGTGTAATTACTCTTGATTATTTTATAAAATCGACGTTACGTTTGTGATTGAAGAATTAAAAGGGTGTCTATAGGATTGAGTATGCGGAGTGAATGAAAATTTTTGGGTTAATCTAACAAGACAGTTAGTGGATACAAGGTCGTGAGTATAAAGTGGTATCGGAGATTAACAGATCGGGTTGTTCAGGGTTCTCTGTAATGTCTAGAAACCTACTGGCTGGGACAAAAAGGATTTCAACGAGCAGTCGAAGGACATCCGTATAGATTTATGGTATATTCTTATAATTGTTTATATTCCAATAGTCAAAAACTGATAGATTGCTTGAATATTAGCGAATTTTTATACTACCTTCTACAGCCAGACGTCCGGTGCATTCTCAAGCAGGAAAGCATGTAATACGACACAAGTGGTGAATCCGACGTGAAAGCTTGAGGTGGTAAGTATTGGATTTTGTTTGATTATATTTTTATGAAGAACGAAAATAAAAATTTTGAAGGATCTTTGGGAGGAGTTTCTGGTGGGGATTCTTCTAAAGGACAAGTTATGCACATGGATCCGTCTATTGCTAGTATGTTTCAAGCCTTCTCATTATCAATGTAGCAATAGCAAAGCAATGATCGAAAGGAAGCTTTGGTAATCAAAGCATTGCAAGCAGTGGTCAATAAAATTCATCATTTTGATGGAAGGAATATTTCAAAGTATTTAAGATGTTATGTTCGTGAAATAGAATTAAATCGAGTTTCTAAGAAGAAAATGGTTGAATTATTTCGACTTGCCACGATACCGGAGATAAGAGACCATATTATATTAATTACGAATTGTTATGGGATTTCATGAGAGGTTTTTTTACATGCATTGAAAGATGAATATTTCTTGGAAGATGCTGATCACGTTACTAAGAAGCTGTTTTTGGAATGGATTGAACGGCCTAATAAGAATTTGCAAGTAACAGAGCTACTAAGGGAATTTGAGAGGCAGTACTCTCAATTATCGAAGGTAGAAAAATTGACATTGGAGCCAAACAAAATTGATCTATTTCTTCAAGCTGCTAATGGGGAATTGCAAGGGAAATTAGAACTCCTTCTTGAAGACAAAGAAGAAGATGAAGGATTGACAACAAAGTGGAAGAACATTGAAGATGCAGTGGGGTTGCTTACAAAATGAGAAAGGAGAAGGATAGGAGCAATATTCCAAAAACAGTACAAGCATCCAAAGCTCCAGTACATACAACACCACCAACAATGCCTACAGTTCAACCTTCGACATCCTTATCAAAGAAAGCAGATATGGGTATGGAAGAAATTATACGTGGAATGCGAGATCTTCAAATCAAATTGGCAAAACTAGAAGAGAATACTTCTACAAATAATTTGAAGAATATTTCAAAACAAGGATATATACAAAGATGCATTTGGTGTGATGATGCTTCACACAGTAGAAAAGATTGCAATGAATTTAATAATATGATACGACAAGGAATTATTTGCTGGAAAGATGGAAAGATAGCATTTAAAGATAGGGATGATCTTCTTCAAACCAATTTTGGCAAGGGAGGAATGAGAGCATTGGTTCAAGATTACTTAAAAGAGCATGAAACAGCAGCACGAGAAAGTACAAGTTATGGTGCTAGAGTAGATGATGATCTTTATGGAAGTATGGAAACTAGTGAGTTTTGGACTTTTGCCGTTTCTACAATGCAAGAAGGGAAATTACCTCGAGAAGCATTATTGAGGACTGTAGTTACAATACGAGGTGCAACAGGTTGAGAGGATCCTATTGAGTCTCTTTTAGTTCATGCATATATTGCTAAGAGCCAACATGAAGCTTTGATGGAAGAAAAGAGACAAGGAAATTTTGATGATACGGGAAAAGAAAATTCTTCTAAGAAGCAAACTCAAGGAGACAAGGCTCTGGAGGCAGCTTCACAAGAATTGCCTATAAAGGATACCTCAGCATCATTGGGAGAAAAAACAAAGGAGACCAAAGATAAGAGCAAATCAATTGCTTATAAGCTACTTTCTGATATTGAAGCGACAACAAATTTGAAAGGGGTGTTGAAAGAACGTATATTATACGCTAAGGTGGAATTCCAATTGAAAGAAGTCTTGGAAATTACAAAGAAGGAGTTTCATGATGTTATCATTGATAGCATTAAACAAAAGAGGCAATTAATGGGCGAAACTGGAATGAGTCATGCTATTGATGCAAGAATATGTAGAGATGAAGAAGAGGTTGATATTGGTTACAAGCAACCAACAAATGAAAAGAATGGGTATAATCAGCGAGTACGTTTCGAAGATTCTAGTGATAAAGAAATGGAAACTTTGAGCCATTATACTCGAAAGCATTGGGCAAGAGCAACTACTGAGGTATTGGTGAACGTAGGAGATATAGAAGAACCAATAGTTGCCTTGGTGGACCATGGTTCTGAAATAAATCTCATGTCTAAAGATCTTTATAAGAAGCAAAAATGGCCAATTGATATAGAACATGGATGGGTAATACGAGCAACTAATAACACACGGGGCGAATTATATGAAGCTTGTCCAGATGTCAAAATTCGGATTGGAGATGTTGCAACGGAGCAACATTTCTTTGTTCAAGATACAACGCCTTATCCATTGATTTTAGGACAACCTTATATTATGGCAACACGGATGGAAACAAAAGTACTTGAAGATGGTTCCACTTATGCAAGGTTACGGAGCGAAGATGGGAGGAAAGCTGTACAATTTCTAACAGTACCTCCTAACCATGAACGGAATCGAGATAGGTTGAGGGAGAAACCATTGCCAAAGTTTGTTGAAGGATTTAAGGATTTTGGGGAGGTACCACTGTAAAGCGAGATTATGGAGGTACAAAAGAGGAAGTACTCTCGCGAGATGAAGATACCTTTGATGTGAGTTTTATTGGTATTTTGGAGAATGGAAATATTATGTATAAAAAATTTGATGATTTTAAAAGAAAAGAAAGAAAAAGATTATATAATATTGAAGGAGAATTATGCAAGTTAGCTACATTAAAAGATGATGAGAGGATTTTAGGTATTTATGAAAAAAATGGACTGGAAGATTCATTGGAATTGATTACATCTATTAGGTTAGGGGATAATGATAAGATTGTTGAGATTCATTCAAGAGAGGTTTATACCATACTTGAATCTTTTCAAGCACCAAAAGTCACTGTAGAGACAAGATATAAAACGGTAGATAAGAAAGTAAAGCCTGTTGTCGAACCATTACCAGAAGATTCTAAGGAACAAATGGGAGAAGCATTAAAAGAAGCAAGTTTAAGAGATCCAATGAATATTCGGCATCAGTTTACTAAAAAGACTTTTGAAGAATTGAAGATTAGTTCTGATGGTTCTTTATTGTCGAAAGGAAATTACTTGCTTCAAAAAGATGTTGGCTAAACAAGGTAGATCGTTTGCTTTTAAATCTCATGAAATTGGGTGTGTGGATCCAAATATTATAACATCTATGGTTATCTTCACTGTACCGCATGTACCTTGGAATCTAAGTACCAATTGCAGTACTGAGGGCACATTTATTTAAATTGATGGAAATATTCAAAGAAAAGATAAAGATGAAAATATTGGAACCCTCATTTGCACCGTATTCTAGTCGATGGTTTACGGTACCTAAGAAGAATGGGTCACTACGATTTATTCAAGATATGCAATCGGTGAATGCAGTAACTATCAGGAATGCAAGAATTGGACCTATTGTGGATGAATTTACTGAGGCGTTTGCAGGAAGGGCGCTCTATTCAATGGGTGACTTGTATTCAGGTTATGATCAATTTCAACTTGCCAAAGGAAGTAGAGATATGACAACAATGAGGACACTACTTGGATTAGTTAGAATGTGCACTCTTCCTCAAGGCGCGACCAACTTAGTTGCACATATGATAAATGGGATGAATAAGGTATTGAGAGATTTTACTCCGAAAAAGACTATGCCTTTTCTGGATGATGTTCCTATAAAAGGGTACAGAGAAGGACACAAAGATGAAACTTTAGATAAGAGGGGGTGTTGCAAATATGTTGTTGATCATATACAAGATTGTGAAAAGATTTTAACTCGGCTTGGAGAAGTTCATCTTACATTATCGGGTATGAAGTCCATATTTGGAGTATGAGAGGTTGTGATTGTTGGAAATTTATATGGATCTTATGGAAGAAAACCAGATTCGACTAAAGTTGATGCAATTAGAGGATAAAAGAGGATTGTGATTCTTTAACAGAGGTTCGCAGGTTTTTGGGTGCATGTGTATTTTATCGAATCTGGATCCTTCATTATGCTCACATACTAGATCCATTATATGAACTGTTATGCAAGGGCTACCGATTTAAATGGGAAGAAAGGCATATTCAAGCAATGTAAAGATTAAAGAAATTATTGATGTCACCTCCAATATTGAAGAAGGTTGATTATAAGTGCAATAGACTAGTGATTCTTATTGTGGATGCTAGTCCAATTGCCATTGGATGGGCTGTGGATCAAGATGATTCAAGTGGGAATAGATTTGAAGTTTGATTTAAAGCTAAAGTTTTAAGTATTCATCAGTGTGCATATTCGCAAGTCAAAAGAGAACTTTGGGAAGTCATTTCGGCTATGAAAGCTGAAAAGGACTATTTGATTGGGACAGTAGTAGTAATTGAACCAATTGCTTGCCATTGCTTGGAATGATTATTAACTGTTCAATGCCAGATATTGTGATGTTGAGATGGATTGCTTATATTAAGTCACTAAATTCAAAATTTAAGCATGTTACTGGGAAGGACAATTTAGTAGCAGACATACTATCTCGAGCAAGATACGAGAGGGAGGACGAAATGATTGAAGACATTGATGACGTCGGAATGAAATTCTATTCAATATCAAATCTCAATACAGAAGACAAGCTATTTCTTGAAGAATCTTATGAAGGAGGATTATTGAATATTGGTCATTACTTGAATACCTTGACTAAGTAGAGGAATTGGTCTATAGAAAAATTCAAACAAATAAGAAATAAAGTGGCCAGGTTCAGTCACTCCGTTACAGTCAGCCGGGGCATAGTGAAATGCTCCATTTGATTCCAATAACGGAAGTCAGCAAAAAGAAAAAGGACCAATTCAACGACGGGTGAGCCTGGTTTAAAGAGCCAATTGGATCCAATTTCAAGACATCCAATCCAAGTCCTATTACGGGCCTCTTATCCAATATGAGACCTGACTTGGTTGGGTTCCCCAATGCAGTTCAATTACAAGAATATCCAAGTCTTACTACGGGCCTCTTAGCCAATATGAGACCTGATTTGGTCGGGCGACTCAATGTGGTCCCGATTACGGGGGTTTCGATTCTATTTTAGGTTGTCTTGTTCTCTATGCCATTTTAAGGAACGTTGTTTCCGAAAAAAGAACCTTTTAAAAGGCAAAAAATGGAGGAAAAAGCTCTGACGGCAGAGCCAATTTCAAATCCAAGACAGAAGATTGAAGAAATTCAGAGGCTAGGATTTGAAAGAGGAGAGAATTAGGGTTAAAGAAGAAGATAGGTTAAGAAATGAAGGGGGGAGAATAAGGTTTTTGGAAAAGGATTGGAGAGCTAGCTTCATACTTTGGGAGGAGGAAAAAGACAGAAAATTGGGTTTTTTTTCTTTATAGGATTTTGGGAAGATTGAGGCAATCGTTGCTGAAGTCAGTGTTGTACTGGTGAATCTGGGTTTTAATGAAGTGGGTGTAATTATTCTTGACTGTTTTGTGAAATCGAAGTTACGTTTGGAATTGAAGAATTAAAAGGGTGTCTATAGGATTGAGTATGAGGAGTGAATAAAAATTTTTGGATTAATCTAACAAGACAGCCAGTGGATACAAGGTCGTGAGTATAAAGTGGTATCGGAGATTAGCAGATCGGATTGTTTGGGGTTCTTTGTAACATCTAGAGACCTACTGGCTGGGACAAAAAGGGTTTCAACGAGCAGTCAAAGGACATCCGTATAGATTTATAATATATTCTTGTAATTTTTTATATTCTAACAGTCAAAAATTGATAAACTACTTGAATATTAGCGAATCTCCATACTACCTTCTACAGCCAGACGCTATCGTGTTGTAACACGTGTATACCGTAAAAATATAAAGAAAGGGGACTTTTATTAATGTTCAGTTACCTCGAATATTGGGAGCAACGACCAACTCCAGTGCAAATACTGAGTGGTTAGGTTCAGTCACCCCGTTACAGTCAGCCAGAGCATACTGAAAAGCTCCGTTCGATTCCAATAACGGGAGTGAGTAGGAAGAGAAAGGACCAATTCACATGATGGATGAGCCTGGTTCGAAGAGCCAATTGGATCCAATTTCAAGAATCCAATCTGGGTCCTCTTACCCAATATGAGACCTGAATTGGCCGGGCAACCCAATGCAGTCTAATTACGGGAAAATCCAGGTCTTACTATAGGCCTCAACCAATCTGACGTAAAGAACCAATTTGATCCAATTACGGGGACATCCGGGTCTTATTACTAGACTCTTAGCCAATATGAGACCTGAATTAGTCGGGCGACTCAATGTGGTCCCGATTACGGGGTTTCGATTCTGTTTCAAGCTGTCCTGTTCTCTGTGCCGTTTCAGAGAACGTTATTTTCGGTAAAAGGATCTCTTAAAGGTAAAACTGGGGGAGAAAGCTCTGACGGCGAGAGCCAATTTCGGATCCCAGCTCTGACGATGGGAGCCAATTCCGGATCCAAGACGGAAGATTGAAGAAATTCAGAGGATAAGGTTAGGGAAGAGAATAAGTTTTTTGGGGGGTTTTTTTTTGAAGGATCAAAGAGCTAGCTTCATGCTTCGGGCGAGGAAAGAAGACAGAGAATTGGATTTTTTTTCTTCATAGGGTTTGGGAAGACTGAGGCAATCGTTGCTGAAGTCAATGTTGTAATGGTGAATCGGGATTTTTAATGAAGTGGGTTTGATTACTCTTGACTGTTTTGTGAAATCGAGTTACGTCTGTGATGAAGAATTAAAAGGGTGTCTATAGGATTGAGTATGCGGAGTGAATGAAATTTATTGGATTAATCTAACAAGACAGTCAGTGGATACAAGATCGTGAGTATAAAGTGGTGTCGAAGATTAGCAGTTTGAGTTGTTCACGGTTCTCTGTAACATCTAGAGACCTACTAGCCGGGACAAAAATGACTTCAACGAGCAGTCAAAGAGCATCCATATAGATTTACGGTGTATTCTTGCACTCGTTTATATTCCAACAGTCAAAAACTGATAGATTGCTTGACTATTGGCAAATCTCCATACTACCTTCTACAGTCAGACGTCCGACACGTTCTCGAGCAGGAAAGCACGTAATACGACAACGCCCGACACGTTCTCGAGTAGAAAAGCATGTAATATGTTACCGCCTAATATTCATACCCAAGGTTTTGTATATGAAGCATACTCCTTGCCATCTCCACAATGGTATGATTTGTTCTTTCAGCAACTCCATTTTGTTGTGGAGTGTAAAAAGTAGAGGTTTGTCTTGCAATACCTTGAATCTTCATGAAGTCATCAAAATGCTTTGACATGTATTCACCTCCATTTTCCGTTCTCAAGACTTTGATCTTGCACTCATATTGTTTCTCTACAAGAGCCTTAAACTCCTTAAACTTTGAGAAACATTCACTCTTAGCTTTAATGATATAAATCCACACCTTTCTTGAGAAATCATCAATGAATGTAACAAAGTACCTTGCTCCTCCAATTGATGGTGTTTTCATTGGTCTACAAATATCTGAGTGTACAATCTCCAACAACTTTGTTGCACGTATTGCAATTCCACTTGGAAATGAAGCTCTTTGTTGTTTGTCTTGTATACATCCTTCACAAGCAAGTGTCATGGCATTGTGGGTGAATTGACCAAGATCCAAGCCACTTACCATGTATTGGAGCTCCTTCATGCATTTGACATTCAAATGACCAAGTAGTTGATGCCAAATTCCAAACTTATCTTAATCTTGTGGAAAATCAGCAAATGCTGCCACTTCAACTCCATTCACCTTTTTGCAATTGATGAAGTAGAGATTTCCATCTCTAAAGCCTTTGGCAACATGTTGGCCATCCAATGTCTTGACAAAACATCCATTCATGTCAAATTGAACCTTACAACCATGTGATACAAGTTTGTTCACCGAAAGGAGGTTCTTCTTCATTTTTGGCACATGTAGGACTTCTTTCAATTTGATCCTCTTCATTTGGTCCTTCACAAAAATCTCTACTACAATGGAGCCAATTCCAATGGCTTGTACTATGCCATTATCTTCCAATTACACTTTTGTTGCTGGAATTTCTTCATAAGTGTCAAATGAACACTTGTATGGTGTCATGTACTTACTAGCACTTGAATCTATAATCCACTTTCACATGGTAGCTATGGAGGCTCCTTTTTTTGCCATGAAAGGATATTCATCTCCACCAAAACTATCACTAGCATTGTTTGCATTCTCTCATCTCCTTTCTTGGTCTTATACTAATTTCTAGCAAAATGACCTAGTTTTCTACAAACATAGTAATTCTTCATATTGCTTTTTGAATTATCACATTGGTGAGAATAGCTACCTTTGCCTTGTCTTGAAAATAGAGCCAAATCATCACTTGCAAGCTCTTTTTCTTTTCTCTTGGTCACTTCATGGATAAGTCTTGACGTGACATAGTTCATAGTAAGCTCCTTCATATTGATGGACTCCAATACTACAATGAGGTAGTTATAGGATTTGGAAAGGCTCATGAGCAATGTCAATACAATGTCCTTATCATCAATTAATTTATCAATAACTGCTAGTTGGTTAGCAAGTGCTTTTACCTTGTTAACATGAGCCATGACATCATCTCCTTCTTCTATCTTTACTGTCAAGAACTTTCTTCTTGTCCAAAAGATGTTGGCAAGGTTTCTACTCTCATAGATGTTGCAAAGAGACTTCCATACTTCCACTGGTCCATTACAAGCTATAACATGTGAAAAATTAGTATCATCAAGGTGTCATGGACATACATTGGAAGATTCTTCGAATATTCTTCTAGAATATTTTCTAAAGATTCTCTAAAGATTCCTTTAGAAGGTTCTAGAAGATTCTTAGGATATTCCCTAAAGATTCTCTTAGAAGGTTCTAGAATATTTTTAGAAGGTTCTAGAATATTCTGATAGATTCTAGGAAGTTGCTCGAGAAGTTTCCTAATTAGTAGAAGTTGTTGGAGAAGCGTCCTAGTTAGCGGAAGTAGCTCGAGAAGCTTCCTATTCAATAGTATATATAGGAGTCAAGGCTAAAGGGTTCTTCAGTCTCGACAACACATCTCTTGGAGTTCTAGCTCACCTTTCTGGTGTTGTTCTTGTACTCATCTATTTAATCTAGTTCTGCCACTTCTTCTTGAACTTCTTGTTAGATTTCAAGTCTGTATTTTGTGTCCGTGACAGTTTGTCGAGACTACATTTTCACTGGTATCAGAGCTAGTTCCTTCTTGTTAGAGAGTGGATTACCCCTCTTCTTGAAGGTGTGCTAGTGTTTTAGAGGTTGCGGATTACCTTCCTCTAAACTGATATCTCTTCTTTCTCAATATTGGAGCCTTATTCTTCTTGGAGAGAGTGGATTACCCCTCATCTTGGAGTCTTAAGGCGTTTTAGAGGTTGCGGAGTACTCTCCTCTGAACCAATATTGTCCTCTTGTCAAAACTCTTTTTTCTTCTTTCTGAAGGTTAGCCGAAGGTTAAGACGTTAAAATGGCTGAAAGTTTGGAATCCAAACTAGACGCCATCATAAATGTTCTTGCCTCGTTGTCACATAGGACAACAGAGATCGAAGGAGTCATGGTAGGACTCCATAACAATGGAGCATCTGGGATAGCGCCATCTAAAGCATATCAGCCTCAAACTTCTGCGCCAGAAGAAGCAGTTCTACCTCCATTTCAACAAGATCGAGTAGTCCTACAACGAAAGGAGCCTCGAGTTAGTCTTCCGGATAAGTTTGATGGAACTCGTTCCAAGTTTCGAGGTTTTGTCAACCAAATCAGGTTGATAACAATTTTACAGCCCGAACGTTATCCGACGGAGGAAGCGCGTATTGGGCTTGTTGGAACCTTGCTTACAGCACAAGCTTTGTCTTGGTTTACTCCCTTGTTCGAGAAGCGATCGCCAATCCTGAGCAACTTTGAAACGTTCTTGGAGGCGTTTGCAGAAGCATTTGGCGAGCATGATAAAGTTCGATGGGCTACAACAAAGATCCGATCGCTACGACAAAGAACACGCTCTGCATCAGTCTATGCCTCGGATTTCAGACAATTGGCAAGTGACATTAATTGGGGTGAAGAGGCGTTGGTGAGTCAGTTTTATTGGAGCTTGAAGGATGATGTGAAGGACTTGCTGTTATCTCTTCCTGATCCTCAAACGCTCAACGAAGCTATTAGCCAAGCTGTAAAGTGTGACAACCGCCTATTCCAGCGTCGCCAAGACCAACGTCCAAGACACCAAATGACTCGTTACGACGTGACTATGTCTGCAAATAACTTAAACTCACATTCGGAGGCAACAGACATGTAAATCGACACGGCGCGTGTCCGATCTCTTACTCCAACAGAGAAGAAACGGCGTATGGAGGAAGGGTTATGTTTGTACTGTGGAGAAGAAGGTCACAAGGTTGGAAATTACCCAAAGAAGCAAAATTGGCACCCTGTCAAGACTAGAAGTGCGATGATTCCGGAAAACGACGACGCCCAGCCACAGTAGGAACCGTGCGGCTGGACAATCTAATATCACGACAACAATCAGGTTCCTCCTTCTCTGTCCAACTTGCCCGTTGTTTTACAATTCCTTTGTTTTTAGGCCCTCAAAAACAAAAAACTTTAGCTTTATTGGATTCGGGGGCATCTACTTGTTTTTTAGATGAAGAATTTGCTAAACGCCACAAGATCCGTTTAGTACAGAAGTCCAAACCTGTTCACGTAGAGGTGATAGATGGACGACCCTTATTGTTAGGCAACGTTACCCACGAATCAGAACCTATAGAAGTGGTGTTTAAGGACCATAGTAGTCACGTTATTTTTAATATTATTAGAACCCCATCAAGCCCTGTTATCCTTGGTCTTTCTTGGTTAGAAGATCATAATCCGTCCATTGATTGGAGGCTACGAAGGATAACATTTCCTGAAAAAAATAATAATAAACTTGTTGGTAGAACCTACATGAAGAAATCCATGTTTATTGGAGCGAGAGCGTTCCTAAGATCATCCAAGGAAGGTGCACCATTTGTCATTTATGCAGCTCCAACTAGCGGCGAGAATATCTCAATATCGAATATACCAGAGCAATATAGGGATTTTGAAGACGTGTTTTAGAAGAAGAACGCCGATATACTGCTGGAACATCGACCATATGATTGCGCCATAGACTTAGAGGAAGGAGCGCAACCACCTTTTGGTCCAATATACAACCTATCGCAGACGGAGTTGGCAGAATTGCGGAAGTACATCGATGAGAATCTAGCCAAGAATTTTATTCGACATTCAAAGTCGCCAGCTGGAGCACCAATCCTATTCGTGAAGAAAAAGGATGGCTCACTGTGCATGTGCGTGGACTACCGAGGACTCAACAAGGTGACCAAGAAAAATCGCTATCCCTTACCTTTGATCTCCGGCCTCTTAGATCAACTTGGACGTGCAAGGATTTTTACAAAGATTGATTTAAGAGGAGCCTACAACCTTGTGCGAATCAAAGAAGGAGATGAATGGAAGACAGCCTTTCGTACAAGGTATGGCCATTTTGAGTACAATGTCATGCCTTTTGGTCTTACCAATGCTCCAGCGGTCTTTCAGCATATGATGAACGACATCTTTTGGGAGTACCTCGATGACTTTGTTGTCATCTATCTGGATGATATTTTGATATTTTCCAAGAATGAAGAAGAACATGAGAAGCACGTTTGTTTGGTTCTTGAAAAACTACGTGAACGAGGACTCTACGCCAAGTTGGAGAAGTGTCAATTTCACCAGAATGAGATGGAATTTTTGGGCTTCATTGCGACTACAGAGGGCTTGAAGATGGATCCAAAAAAGATAGAAGCAATTATAACTTAGGAAGTTCCGAAGATAGTTAGAGATGTTCAGTGTTTTCTTGGATTTGCTAACTTCTATCGGATCTTCATCAAGAATTATTCTCAAGTTGCTGCACCACTCATGCGTCTAACAAACAAAGACAAGCTCGAATGGGGATCACAAGCAGCAAAAGCATTTCAAGATCTCAAGACGGCATTCACTACGGCTCCAATCTTGGTATACCCTGACTTTGCAAAGGCTTTCTATTTAGAGACCGATGCTTCAGATTTTGCTTTGGGAGCTGTGCTTTCACAGATGGGCATAGACAAGAAGCTTCACCCAGTTGCGTTCTATTCAAGAAAGTTCTCTGCTGCTGAGATCAACTACGAGATCCACGACAAAGAGCTGCTTGCTATAGTGGATGCCTTCCAAGAGTGGCGTCACTTCCTCGAAGGAGCTGCACATCCAGTGACTGTTTATACGGACCACAAGAATTTGGAGTACTTCATGATAGCTCGAATTTTGAATCGTCGTCAAGCTCGATGGAATATGTCTCTATCACGATTTGACTTTATTATCACCTATCACCCTGGAAAACAGCAAGGATTATCTGACGCATTATCGAGGAGATCGTATCTTGCGCCAAAGGCTGGAGAAGCAGTGTTTGATCAACAATGTACAACATTGTTGAAACCAGAAAAATTCAGGATTTTTGCTACTGTTGCAACTATTGATGACGGCTTCCTCAGCGAGGTACGTATTGCGACCATTGAGGATTCTATAGCTCTTGATATCAAACAACGTGTCGGTAATGACAAGTTTAAGGTGGAGGGAGATCTTCTGTATTTTGAGGAGCGGTTGTATATCCCGAAAGGACCAACTCGACTCCGAGTACTTCAATCTCGCCACGACTTTCCAGCTGCGGGACATTTTGGATTCAACAAGACTTTGGAGCTCATTTCACGAGATTTTTGGTGGCCCCAAATGTGGAAGGATGTGAAGGAATTTGTCCTTTCTTGTGATGTTTGTTCAAGATCCAAGATCCCTCGACATCGTCCGTATGGACTTCTCCAGCCATTGCCTATTCCGCACCGACCATGGTCTTCAGTTTCTATGGACTTCATTACGGACCTACCGCCATCAAATTCATTTGACAGCATCTTTGTTATGGTGGATCGATTTACAAAGATGGCGCATTTCGTGCCTTGCAAGAAAACATCGTCAAGTGAAGACACCGCAAGACTCTTTCTTGATAACATATATCGTTATCATGGCCTACCAGATGATATCGTGTCGGATCGAGGTACTCTGTTTGTATCCAAGTTTTGGAGGTCCCTCTTTGAGATATTGAAGGTGGATATTAAGCTCTCTTCGGCTTTTCATCCTCAAACGGACGGTCAAACGGAGCGGGTGAATCAAGTTTTGGAGCAATATTTACGATGCAGCATCAACTATCAACAAGATGATTGGACTACATATCTATCGCTTGCTGAGTTCGCATACAACAACACTCTTCATGCGTCAACTCAACAAACACCATTCTTCTCCAACTACGGATACCACCCCAAGCTCGATTTATTGAATTCTTCAGCAAATAACAACCCAGCAGCTGAAGGATTTGTGAAGCAACTATCGGAGCTTCAAGCGACGTTGAAGCTTCAATTGCAATCTGCCCAAGAGAGTTACAAGGCATCTGCAGATAAATATCGAAATGAGGCGCCTACTTTTAAAGTTGGAAGTAAAGTATGGCTTCTTCGACGGAATATCAAGACCAAGCGGCCATGTGACAAATTGGACTATCGGAGATTAGGGCCATTTGTTATCGAGAAGCAGATCAATCCGGTGGCATATCGTCTGGAGTTACCAGCTACTATGAAGGTACATCCAGTCTTTCACGTGTCTTTGTTGGAACCTTATCGAGAGTCAGCTTTTCCCCAAAGAGTACAAAGTCCGCCACCAAGTATCGAAATTGAAAACCATGAGGAATACGAGGTGGAAAAGGTACTAGATTCACGACGTAATAGGAGAAAATTGGAGTATTTAGTGCATTGGAGTGGATACGACATCAATGAACGAACGTGGGAGCGTGCCAAAAATCTTGCCAATGCACCAAAAAAGGTACAAGAATTTCATCAACGATATCCTCATAAACCTAAGCCGATTCAACGATAGCTTCTTGCTGAAGCTTGCTCATCAAGTAGCATAAAAAGGGGGGAGGGCACCTCCAAAATCCATAGTTCGATAAGTGTAGAACTTTGTTAGCAACTATAGTTTGCTCTCATCATTTTAGCCTTTGGACATGGATAGTCAAGATACTACACTTGTTATGTCATCTCAAGCGACTAACTCACGAAGACGACCGCGAGATGAAGAACCGCCTGCACCACGACGACGTCGGAGGATACCGAGCAACAGATCGCTAGTAATTGTATTTGAGGTCGAGCCTGCCTACGACGGTCAGCCAGAAGGTGTGTTTGGAGGACAGTTTCACAATGAAGACACAGAAGTCCACGCTTGGTCAGAGGTTGAAGGTGTTGGTCACTACCGTTGGCTCCAAGGGCCGATGAATCATTTGCCTCGCGAACAACAATTGGAATTCATAGCGGATGTGATGCGACAGATTTTCATTTTCTTGCGTTGGTATTGACTGATAACAACATTGCTTCTTGGAGACCTCGAAGTTAGAAGAGGAGGTGATGTCATGGACATACATTGGAAGATTCTTCGAATATTCTTCTAGAATATTTTCTAAAGATTCTCTAAAGATTCCTTTAGAAGGTTCTAGAAGATTCTTAGAATATTCCTTAAAGATTCTCTTAGAAGGTTCTAGAATATTTTTAGAAGGTTCTAAAATATTCTGATAGATTCTAGGAAGTTGCTCGAGAAGTTTCCTAATTAGTAGAAGTTGTTGGAGAAGCGTCCTAGTTAGCGGAAGTAGCTCGAGAAGCTTCCTATTCAGTAGTATATATAGGAGTCGAGGCTGAAGGATTCTTCAGTCTCGACAACACATCTCTTGGAGTTCTAGCTCACCTTTCTGGTATTGTTCTTGTACTCATCTGTTTAATCTAGTTCTGCCACTTCTTCTTGAACTTCTTGTTAGATTTCAAGTCTGTATTTTGTGTCCGTGACACAAGGTTTGTTGCAATCATACCAAAAGCCTTCCTTTCATGACATTTGTAATCCTTCTTCACTTTGATATCAACATTGTCACTTGGAGGGTCTTCACTTTCATCAACAATGTCTCAAAGATCCAATGAAGCCAACAAAAGCTCCATTTTTTTCTTCCAATGGTAAAAGTTGTCACCACTAAATTTTTCAATCACTCTCAAGCTCTCATCCTCACTTGAAGCCATATCTAAGGAAGGGATGTTTGAAAAAAAATCAAAAAAACAAGATATAGAACTCTCAAAATCAACAAGAAGGTGTTACTGCCTTAGAAACCCCGAATGCCCTCTTTATAAGTAAACAAGCAATTTCACTCTTGTATCACTCTCAACTTTACATATAAGACATCTCACAAGTCTTACACTCTATCTAAACTTCTTGTATAAGCTTTGCCGCTTTTCAATCATTCTTCTTTTCTCAAAAAATACTTCTTACCTCACAAAATATACTTCTTATGAAAATAGAATGATCTCTTAAGAAGTTAAGTATATGAAACCACAAAGTTAGAACATCAATGATAAGTTTCAGCAAAGAAATATAATACTAGAATTCTAAAACATCATTATATGGAGTCTAACATCAACAAAGACTATGAGTGCACTTAACAATAAATAAGAGCAAAATTACATCAACAACTAGATGCATAAGAAGGATTAGAAGATAACAAACTCAAACTTCAGCAATAATCATAAGATCTACTCCTTACAGCAAGAAAGAATTCAAAGTACTTCAAAACTCACAAGTAAAGGTGAGTGGGCCCATAACCTATTAAGAAAACAAGTACTTAGAAGATACAACACTTAGCATTAGTAAGGTTGCACACAAAGAGAGTATAGAGTAAGATATCTCTCACTTCCAACACCCATTACTTATAGGTGGTAGTTGTTGCCCTAAAAGACAACATCCACTTTTTGACTTTTACACACATGGCCTTAGGATCCTTTTGGCATCTCATGAGTCCTAAGAGTATCCTATGTCCAATACTAATTAGTCATACGTCTTACACACATGCTCTTAGAATCCTTTGGTATCTCTTGAACTATGAGGGTATCCTATAACACACACTAATCATTCATACTTAGTCTTTAGATATTCCCTTGTTAATACTTTATCCTTTTGACTTTGACTCTTGATCCATGACTTCATCTTATATCCATTGGATGCCCTTACCATATACCAAGAGTCAAACCTTTGACCACTAGCAACTTACCTAAGATAATATCCTATACAAGGTAACATTTTCTACTTTTACTTTAACAAAACTGCCACCTTTTGAAACCCTCTTGTGCTAAAAACTAGATATTTTTAAACTGCACCGTTAGATTATCACAAAATTTGTATACACTTAGCACATCCAATAATCCAAAAAATATCAAATTTTCAACCATAGATGTCATATCAATTACACGAACTAGCCAAAATTGCTAGCTCTAATTATATTATATAAAACCCAAATCATTGTTACAAATCCTAACTTTGAACAACAATTTCTATGTCTTCCACAATCCTTTCAAAATAATTCTTATGTCTCTGGAATGAACTTCAAGCTAGCTCTCAAATCCTAACCTTTGATCTATGAATGAAATCCTATTTTGCCCTAGGCCGTTGTTTTAGTGGCCAAAGGTCTAATTTCGACCCTGTCTCACAAATGGTCGACCCCCGATAATCAATCTATCCTATCCTAAGGATTTTTTAGCCCAATCCTACTCTCAACTTAATCCTAGTACCAAATATACTAATTATTTACCTCTTCTAATCTGATTTTATCAATTTATGGCCTTTCTAAGATAGTAGAAGAGTCTCTACAACCTAGAAGGTAAAATTACTAACTAACCTTCAACCTACTAATTATTAAGATAAGAAAATAACCTAAGAAGCTTTTATAAAAGCCACGTTTAGATACTTTAAATTATAATTAAACCAAGATAATTATATATTAATTAGAAATTCAATTTTGATTATAATTTCATTATATAGTTGTATTACATTACGATAACGGTTCATACCAATGGATTTGAAATTTTTCTGGAAAAGTATTAAATCTGCTATCATAAAGAAGCACTAGATCATTGGATAGAAAAAAATTGGGATGTAATTTATTATAATAATAATTCTTACATTGACACTGCATAACTTCCATTGTTAGTAGAGTCATAGCCCTAACTTCATCTAATTTTTTCAATTCTGCTTATCGATATTGGAAGGATTCCTTGTCGCCAAGATGTTTATCTAATGTAATTATTAAACTCTGTACCTCAAATTCAATTGATAAGATTGCCTCTTGTCCATATACTAATTAAAATAGTATAGAATTGGTAGTTATTTTATACATAGTACAACATGCCGACAATGCTGTAAATAATTTAGTATCCCAATCTCTTCTGCACCAAATACTAACTTAATTAAAATTTTATATAGAACATCATTGGTCTTTTTAGTCTATTTATTGGCCTGAGGATGATATGGAGATGTTTTTTGATGTTTAATCTCATATTTATCTATCAAGGGTGCAATCATAGAATTAATAAAATAAGTTCCTCAATTGCTAATTAATTCTTTAAAATATCTAAAATGGGTGAATGTTCTCATATAAAAATGTGGCTACTATATTGACATTATCGATTTCTGTTGCCACAGCCTTAATCCATTTGGTGACAAAATCAATTGCTATTAAAATATATCTTTTCTGTCCATTTTTAAAAGCTGAAGCAATTAGTCCTACAAAATCAATCCTCCATTTTTCTAATGGTGCATGTGCCAAAATCGATATTAATGGTGTCGCATGGTGTGATTTGCTATGAAAGAATACACTAGACATCTAGCTATAGAGAATATACCTTAAATCTTTATATAAATCTTTTCTTAGCTTCCAAAATTCCTTTATTTTGCATAAAACTCAAAACATATTTTTTTTACAATTTTTTTTTTTTTTCGAACTTTAGAAATTCATAACTCTTGATTTTATCGTTCAATTTGTCTCAAATTTATAAGATTAGTAGAAATAAACTTTAACTTTTACCACAAAAAAACCAACTATAAATTCACTCCCGATCTTCTAGCATCTAAGAAACTCTAGCAAACATTCTAAACCCTAATTTACAAACACTCGAGTACTATTTTCTTAATATCTCAACAACTCAATAATCAAATATCATCAAACTTATGTATAAAGTTTATTAACATGAATTTACACATTTCCTAAAATTTTGAGCCAATACCTTATCAAATTGCTCAAGATATTGCTTAAGACACAACCACTAATAAATCAGGTTACTTACTACCTTTAGATTGTATGCACTAACTTCAAAATCCAATAACTCCTTCATCCATGCTTGAAATCCAATAAGCAGTCTACAAAAAGTGTAGTTGCAAAAGTACTCTCTTCAGTAGTAATTGCTGATTCTCAATTGCTATCCGTACGCGTGTGTTATGCCAAAAAGAGTGACAATAGCTCTCAAATCAACTTCCTAACTTTGAGTGTATATATCTCCTTCATATTAACTCCAAACCATACAAAACTTGTACCAAAATCATAGCCAAAAACCTAAACTTGTTAATTCTAGCCTTCAAAGCTCAAATGACTCCGAGAAACTAATCCTAATTCCTAATATGACCTCGAGCAGTCTCCTCAAAGTCCATTGGTCATGATTTTTGATCAATAGGAATGGAGATTTATATCATCCATCTCCATTCATCTATATTGGTACCCTTATTACTTCCTTTGCTACCAAAACCCTTCTTCAATCCTTTTTTTTATAAGATTTACATAATTTATGCTCTAAACATCAAATAAAAGAATCAAAATAAGTTTCCAAAGGTCACCAATGTCTAACAAAGGTGACTTTAAATATTTAGAAGTTACTATCAACCAAAACTAACCTTAAAAGCCACTTTCAAAAAGAAATTAAAGTTATACAAATTCTATAGCAATCATTTTAAACAACCTCTTTTTAACATAATAATCAAATTATATTCTACAACTAACTAAAATCTATTAACATGGCTCTCACCATATTACTTAGTAAATTATATATTAAGTACATAATTACATTGTTTTCAAATAATAGCCAAACCATAATATGACAACGATGTCATATTATAAATACTTATAATACGTAAAAATTAGTTAGAATATATAATATGTTCTTAAGTCTTGTTGTATGTTGGAATGGTTAATAGATTAATTTAAAGAGTGGATTTAAGAAACTTTATTTTGAGTTTTTTTTTTTTATTATAGTATTTCAAAAAAATTATAGAATCTAAATGTTAGTATGAAGCCTTGAGAAGAGATTAGAGCCTAAAGAAGAAATTCTTTACTAGTAGGAAGCTTATTAGGAGGGATGAAAACAAGGCATGGTTGCATGAAGGCAAGAAATGGAGATCTTCATTGCTATTGGTCGAAGGCCATGTCCAATGGACTTGAAGGAGGCTACCTGAGGCCTTATTAGGAATTAGGATATTTCTTTAAAATTCATTTGAGCTTTGGAGGCTAAGGTCAGTAAGTTCAAGATTTTGGATATAATTTGAGTGAAGTATTTGTGTGTTTTCGAGTTCTTGTGAAGGAGATATAGGTATTCAAAGTTGAGGTGTCAAATTTGTACCTACTGTCACTCTTTGAAGCATAACATATGCATACAAAGAGAAATAAAAGATCAATGACTGGAAATGGAGAGAACACTTTTTTGGCTACACTTTATATATACTATTTGATGAATTCCAAGTTTAGATGAAGGAGTTATAGGGCATTGAAGACAACACATGTAATTCAAAGGCAATAAGTGAGTCATTTTATTGATAGTAATGGTTGGAGCCATATCTTAAATTTTTGGAAGAATTTTTAGCTCAAAAGTTTTGTAAGTGTGAGTTATTAGGTTGAAAAGCTATAAATCAAAGTTTCATGGTATTTGAGTACTTATTTTGTGAGATATGAAGAAAATAGCACGCTGGTGTCTATAAGCTAGGATTGAAAGCTACTGTTAGGATTTTGGTAATATCTCAAGTTTCGTAATGAATTTGCAATTTAATTTTTTTTTTGTGGTAGATTTTGAAAGTATATCAGTACTTCATATAAAATTTAGGATTTTTTGGATGGTCTAATCATGAAATATAAGTTGTTGAAGCTTAAAAAATATTTCTCATAGCAATATATAAGATTTTAAGATACTTTATCATACATTTGGATGTTTTCTTGGCACTTAGGCTTATGTATTGATATAATTGCCAAAAAAAAAATATTATATATATATATATATAAATTTGGTATTTTTATATCTTAGACTTGATTCAATATTTAGTGGTAGCCAGAAGTCCAGTACTTTCTTGAAGCAAATTGTCTCTACTTTGACAATGCTATGACAGAAGTTTTGGTAGGTCGACCAATTCGTTGACTAAGATCAGAAGGTCTATTATATTTTTTGGTTTTCTATCTAGAAAAATATTAGATACGTAGTGGTAGAGAGTTTAGTTTTAATTTATTAGCCAAACTCTAATAAGTTAATTAACTTTAAAAGTAGAAGAAAAATAAATACTACAATATCAAAAAGATATTGGAATAATAAATCCTTTTATAATTAAGAAGGTTTGTACATAAGGCTTTTTAAAATATCTAGAAATTTTCTAACATTCTTGGCTATACCAAATCATAGCTAACCATTTTCTTGTAGATTAGATTTTCAATAACTTCAAAGGAAATCCACAATCTCCTTTCAAAAACTCATCTTTATACAAAATTTCAACCATAGCTCCATATATCCATCTTCAATATATATATAAAGTCTTGGCTTCCAAAATACTCCTTTATTTTCTATAAAATGCTCAAGTTACAACAAAATTCCTTCAAAATATAATATTCCTGCAAATGATTTCTTCTTTCTAAATTTTAGAAATTTATATCTTTTGATCCAACTGTTCAAATTTTGCTAAATTTATGGATATTATAGAATTCGCCTTTAAGCTTTATCTTACAAAAATTTAACCATAAATTCGCTATCGATTGTCTGACATCTTAAAAACCCTATCAAGTACTCTAAAATCCTAATTCATGAGCACCTAAGTACTATTTTCTTTATAACTTACAAACCCAAAATCAAAATGATACAAAACTTATGTAAAAATTTTTATTACATAATAATACATATTTTTAGAAATTTTTAGCTAAAATCTTATCAAATTCCATAAGATATAACTTAATATACAACCACTAGTAATTTGGATCACTTAATATCCTTAGATTTGCAAGCATTGACTTCAACCTCTATTACCTCTTTATCTAAACTTGATAGCAATAAAATAGTATACCAAAAGTATAGCCGAGAGAGTGTTCTCTCCAATCTTAATCATCGATCCTCTGTTGCTTTTTGTGAGCGTGTGTTATATCCAAAAGAGTCATAGTAGGTACAAAATCAATATCCTAACTTTGAGCACCCATATCTCTTTCATATAAATTTCAAATGACTCAAAATTTGCACCAAAACCATAGCCAAAAGCCTAAACTTATTGATCTTAGCCTCCACAGCTTAAATCCCTCCAAAAAATTAACCCTAATCTCTTATATGGCCTCGGCCAGCCTCCTCAAAGCCCATTTTTCTTGATTTTTGACCAATAGAAATGGAGATTTTCATCATCCATCTCCATTCATCTATATAGACGCAATAAACTCTCTTTTTACTATCAAATTTCTTCTCTAATTCTTTTCTTTATAAGATTTATTCAATATATGCCCTAAACACCATATTAAAGAAACAAAAGAAGACTTTAAAGGTCACCAATATTTAACAAAGATGACTCTAAATATTTAAAACTTATTGGTAATAAGATCAACTTCAAAGTCTTTATCAAAAGGAAATAAAGTTATATAAATTCTAATAGAAATATTTTTAAACTATCTATTTTTGAAGTTGTAATCTATCCACATCCTACAACCAAAAAAAATCCACTAATATGGTTTTCACCATATTATCTAGTATATTGTGTATTAAATATATAAACATATTATTTTCACATGCTAGCCGAACTACAATATAATAAGGTTGGACATATTGGTGTGTATCCAAAAACATGGTTGGCCACCAATATTAAGCCATTAGAGCTTTATGAGCAGTACTATCACTGGCAAAATATCCTCTACAACTATCCAAATAGCATCTTTTTAATATGATACACACTGTACTTTGAAAGAGACATCAGTGTAAAATTCCATCAAGGAGTCACCAATCATCATATATGGTGCACTTTTTAAAATCAAGCATTTCTTTAATTTCTCACTATATGAAGTTGGAAATGTCTGAAATATCAGATACTAAATCAATTTACTATATTTGGATATAATCATATCAATGACAAATAACTGTGCATCAGAAAATACATCATAGATAGGTTTATTTTTCAATATATTAGACAATCAAAATAAGTGATCCATATTGGCATGTTTCTTGCCTAATCAAAGATTAATAGTAAAATTAAATTCTTCAAGTAGTAACATCCATGGAAAAATGCATCCACTCAATTGAGGTTTATTAATCATATACTTTAGAGCATCATGATCGACATGAAATACAAATAGGTAACCAAGCAGATAATGCTAAAAATTTTAGACAGAGGAGATCATGCCCAAAGCTTCCTATTCTGTAGTAGTTTGATTTTATTTGGCTACAACCAATTGACAACTAACAAAATATATTAGATGATCAAAATTATTCTCATTTTTCTCATTCAATACCAATCCAATAGCTACATTGGATGCATCAACATAAATATGAAATAATTTTATCCAACAAGGTATAACCAGTATTGGTGTAGATATCAATTTTTGTTTCAATTCCTCAAACGCAATTGTACAATCTTGAGTTCAAATTGGACTAGACCTATTCAAGAGTGGTTTCTTTAAGAGATTAATTAAAGACTGACATATAACCGCAAATGAATGAATAAATCATCAATAATAATTGATATGGATGACAAAACCATGAATACTTGAGATTATCTCTGACTTTGGTAAAGCCAATATATTAATAACTTTATCCGGATCAATAGCAATACTAGCCAATGAGATAATGTGTCTCAATAACTTACCAGATAGTACTCCAAATTGATATTTTTTCAAATTCAAAGAAATCCCATAATGACCACAACAATCCAAATACTTATGAAGACATTCCAAATGTTCGACCTTCATACTAAATAAGTAAAAATTATCTAAAAATATCTCCATTGATAATTATAAATAATCTTAAAATACTTATATCATCACTCTTTAAAATGTGGTGAAGGCATTATATAACCCAAATGGCATCATTTTATAAGCAAATGTGTCTCAATCTATAGTAAAAGTAGTCTTTAATTGGTCCTATTCTATAATTTTAACTTGATTTTAATCCAAAAATCCATCCAAGAAGGAATAATATTCATATCTTGCTACTACATCTAGGACATTATCCGTAAAAGGTAAACAAAAATAATCCTTCTTGGTAGCCACATTCAATTTATGAAAATCTTGAAAAATTTTGATTTTTTCATTCTTCTTTGGTATAATCACAATTAATAAAATCCATTCACTATACCAGACTAGATAAATAAAACCTACATTTAAAAAAAATTCTTATTCCTCTTTTACCATATGAGAATATTTTAGATTAAGATGGTCTTGTCTTTTATGAATCGGTGTAGCATCCTCCTCCTAAATAATTTGATATTCACAAATCTTGGGCGGAATATCTTTTAAATTTGCATATGATCAAGCAAAAGTAGATTTATGACTAAGAAAGAATTCTTTCCAATTTTTCAGCTTGATACGTGAAATATCGATGTATACTTTAATAACATGTGATGTTTCAATGGTGCCTAAGTTAATGGATTGGCACACAAGTTCCTCAACAACCTCTTGTTTGATTTTTCTCATTGGCTCATAATCTTTCATACGATGTGATAGCTTAAAACTGTACAACTTTGTTTCAATTGCACTGACATGATTTATACCAAAATTATTCATCTAATCAATAATAGCATGATCAGAATTTGTTGTATCCTCCTGATATAATAAATATCTATCCAGGCCTCTACATTGGTAACCTCATTCTACTTCAAGGTATTTTGAACTTCACTAAAGTGTATTTTTTCCATAGCTTCATCATTTTCTTCAACAAATCGACTCTCATGCTCTGATGTAACCTTTGATCTTGGCAATTGAGATTTTTCATGATATTGTACTAGGTATATTTGTAACACAATCTGATTACTACCTTTTCCAATGATCAATGTGTTACAATTCGAATCATTCTTAGTTTTAGCTTGATATAATCACAATTGACTTAATAAAATTGAATATGATAATATAGAACTCTGTAAGTAAAAAATAATATAATCAATTTTGTATATAATTTTGGTAATTACAGTATCAATATTGAATATGATATCTATTAGTTTTATCCTACTTTGATTTGCTATTCTCAATACCTATGTTGTAGATAGTAAATGTTTTAAATCCAAGTCCTCCATTGTATCGGTGTTCTTTAAATTAATACTAGTACAACCATCAACTTGAATTCTGAGAATTAGAATACCATCAATTGATACATGGATAGTTGGTGCTCCCAAATCGAGATTCAAACTAACTTCATGAATTTCTCTATTATGAAACCTACATCTTATTAATAAAGCATTCAATGTAGAATGATATTCCGATGCTACTGCCAAAAGTTGCTTCATTGTAATAGAGGGTTGAAGTATATCCAAATATTTCAAAATATCATAGGGTTCCATATTGAAAGTGATTCCCAATGTCCTCTTTTTTTTCATTGGTTTTAGTTTTATTCTTTGAGATACTAAATCTTTTCTTGTGGACAAAATTGTTGTCTATACATTCTTTGAGTTTCCTTTTGCCATAAGATTCTTTAATAGATAAGATATTTTATTTGAAATTGAGTTTGGTTGAACTGATAAATTGGTACTAGGAATCAAATTGGGTTACTTAGACGAATTAGGTCTCAATCTTAGAATATTTTTTGATATTGATATTGAATTTGAATTACCTATTAGTAGATGGAGTTGCTCTCCGAGAACTAGTTCATCCACTTCTTAAATTGAATCTTGTCATTTTTGCTGACCCCGTGTAAGCATTGCATTAACCACCTCAACCCGATGTACTAGGGATTCTTGTTGAACATGTCCTTTATCATCTAACCATTGGCTTGGCTACATTTTTTGATCTCAATTATTGAAATTAAATGGAACATTGCACTATTGGTAAGTATATCTAAACTGCTTATAATTTCCAAATATTGGAGCATATTCATAACTGGTTTTTTGATTGGAATATTTACTAGCATAATATCCTATCTACCTGCAATGATAAGATCAAAATAGTCTTCTTTCAATTCCATTAGGAATATTGGATGTTTCTATTGGTATATATCGGTTGAGTCTATTCCAAGTTGGATGGATAAATGATCCTAGTTAACAAATTGATATTGTAGAATCTAAAATTGATTTTTGAATAGGTAGATATTAAAAATATTCTTACTGATTTTACACAAAACCTTGAGTATTGGATCCACATTCTTGATTATACTCAAAATTTTGAAAATTAGAAAATTTCTATTTTATTTATTTGAACGATTCTTGCTCCAGCCAAACCTATTTTCTATTTAGACTTGATTAACATCCTACAAAGTCAATTGAATCATGGTCTGATTACCAAACTATTGTTGCTTTAGTAAATTCTAATAATTGGTAGTAGCATGCTTACCCTCATGAAATGTACATTACACAATTATATGAGGTATTAAAGAACATTCTATTACCAAATGGCCTTGTCTTTTACAATTATTGTATTAAACATTGAAGCACATATTAATCAATTTATGCCTCTTTTCTTTATCTTTTATAAAATTAAAAGCCAATTTGTCGATCTTCGTTGTCAAGGTTAACAACAAAGCCTCATTTTGACCTCTCGATACTAGTGCATAGATAATTCTTTTGTAGGTACTGATTTTTGATATGAGGGTTATGGAGAATATAGAACTGCTATTGTTGGTGGTACAACATGCAATGGAACAATATTAACTGTTCTCTATGGCTTAAAATTTGTATCGTAATCAATCATTCTTAGATACTTGTCCCTTGCTTCATTCCTAGTTGGCATTTGATAACCTCCTTGAGATGGAATCATTGTAGCTCCTATAGTTTGGAATTGGTCATAATGACATTCTTTCCATACCTTTGTTTGATCAAGTGAGGAAGCAACAGTTGCTGATTCAGCCTCCTTCACAAACATCTTCAATTTTGGTAGATATAGTCTGTTAACCAATCTAGACAAATCAAACAATTTTGGCATTTGGTTATTCAGTTATTTCTAAAAAATATCTGCTACTCATCTAAAATATGACTATACTACTTTTCTTTGTACCATTCTACTATTTATTAACCTTTATTTGAGATGTTCTTCAAATCCAATTGATCAAAAATAGATTAAAAATGTATTTTTCAATGCCTCCCAATTAAAAAATTGGCCCATAGGTTGGTGATTATACCATTCAAATATTGTATCTTTTAAGATCATTGGCAGCCATCTCAACCAAATATCTTCAGTTCTATCATTATTAGCTACACATATAGTTAAGAATTAAGACAAATATTGATCTGGATGTGCACTTGGCAAACCTCTAAAAGTAAGTAATGGAGCTACGTTAGTTATGCAATCGCCCACCACATCCATTTGAACCGCAATTAGAATTACTGGGCCCCGTGCCACCATTGAAGATGTCAATGTTCCATTTAATTCTCTTTTAAAATAATCACTATTTTCTTCAATTATCTTTTGAAACTTTTAGATCTCGTCAATTTAATATTATTATCTCTAAATAATTTATTAGTTGAATTAGAGGTGAAAAGGATGGATTTTAAACACTCCAAATTGGCCCTTATTAACAAGAAATTTGTGCCATTTTGAAGAACTAGTATTGCTAGAATTGGCTGTACTTGCTATTGGAAAAGAATCCAATGGAGTGTCCAATTCTTCTATGCTTCCTTCACTTTCAGTTAACGAGCTCAAGAAATATGTTGGATTGTTGACAAAATTTCTCATAAATGCTCTTGGTAGTTTTCTTAATGGCATATATGACTTAAATATTAATGGTCTATCCAGTTATTGGTATGCTTGGATATGCCAACAAGCATGCAACCATGGTTTTATCCAACTCTGTCAATGCTTCTTTTTTAAATTCGATTTATGCTCGTCCTGCAACAGATTTCTTGCTTGCCTTTTTCCTTATCTCTCTTTCAAGTGGCATATTTTCCTCAATGCGGTATTCTCATTTTTATAAATCATAATCTTTCATCATATACTACTAAAATTGCTTTCTATTTCTATTTTAACTACACATTCAACTTCACTTTTGAACCAACACTAATTTTGTAACTTCTTTGTACAACATCCACAATCACATGTTTGGCAGTTAATTCCTAATACTCAATATTATTATCAATTCTTAATAGCGGTGCCAAAATATAATTATTATTTTACTTACTCTAGACTAATCTAATTGAAATAAACCTATATAGAGGAATTTGAATACAAGGAAAGACTATCTACATGAATTTACACATTAGGGTCATACAATTAACTGTCTCTTGATCAACTAAAAACATCCCAAAATGCTACATTGTCTTCCACATTCTATCAAATCTTACAATTGATAATTCCATCTTCACATTCACTATCAATTTATCCATTGTCATATTATAAATACTTATAATATGTAAAAATTAGTTAAAACATATTATGTGTTGATAAATCTAGAGATGTGTTAGAGAGGCTAGTAGATTAAATTAAAAGGAGTTGGTATAAGAAATTTTACTTTGTTTCTTTACTTCTTTTGATTTTGACATGAAAATATATATATATATATATATATATATATATAAGACCTAAATATTTTGTATGAAGCCTTGGGAGAAGGTGGAAATCTAAGGATGAAAATCTAAACTAGTAGAGGCTAATTTAGAGGGATGAAAGCAAGGCATGGTCGGATGAAGGCAAGAAATGGAGAACTTCATCCCTATTGATCGAATACCATGCCCAATGGACTCTGAGGAGGTTGCCTGCAATCTTAAGAAGGGTTTCGATGACTTCAAAGAAAGCATGCAGAGATTGCAAGCTAGGGTTGTAAAGTTTAGGATTTAGGATACAATTTGTGTACAAAAATTAGAAGATTTGGAGTTAGGGTGAAAAAATTATAGTCGTTTGAAGTTAAGGTATTTATTAAGACATACTGTTACTCTTTTGAGGATACGAGGAGTTATATAGTAGCTTTTGAAGATCAAAAGGTATAACTGGAATGGCGGTTTTAAGGCCTACATCTTTATGAAAGAATTATTGCTTTTGGAGTTCATATGAAGGAGTTGTAAGGAGTTGAAGGCGGTCCTTCTAAATCAAAGGCAGTAAATAAGCGGTTTTGTTTGTTGTAATGGTTGGAGCCATAACTTGAGTATTCGGATAAATTTTTGGCTCAAACTTTTTAGAGAATGTAAAATTTTTTTGTTAAAAAGCTATACATACAAATTTCGTATAATTTGAGCTTATATTTTGTGAGATATGAAGAAAATTGCACACGGGTATATAAAGACAAGGGTTTGAAGTAATTGTTAGGATTTTCAAGATATCTCAAGATCTGCAACGAATTTGCAGTTGAAAATTATTGTAGAAATTAATAAAAATACATCAATATCTCATATAAAATTTGATTTTGTTTGGACGATCGGATTAGGAGATATGAAGTGTTGAAGTTCGGAAAAATCTCCACATAAGAATAAACAAGGTTTTAGAAGATTTTATCATATTTTGGAAGTTGTGGGTTACTTGAGGATTGTGTTTTGGGTGTAATTACTCAAAAAGGGAAAAAATTTATATAAACTTAGGGCTTCCCTTATTTTCAAGCTTAATTGAATAATTAGTGACAGCCAAAAGCCCAACGTTTTCTTGAGGCAAATTCTCTCTACCCCGACACCGTCATTGTGATCCATGTTAGAGAACGGGTCGACCTACTGGAACTTCAGCAATGCCATTGGTACCAATTTTAGCTCAAGCACCTTTTAAAAAATAGAAAATTGATTTTGTGGAAACAATTGCACCAGCCTCAAGAAATGGATAAAAATGATATATACTGGTAGCAACGGATTACATAACAAAATGGGCTAAAGCCGTAGCTACGAAAATTGATAGTGCAAGTATAGTAGCAACCTTTTTGTATGAACGTATTATTACACGGTTTGGTTGTCCACAAGAATTGGTTGGTGATCGAGGAACTCATTTAATCAATAGTAAAATCGAAGCACTCAAGGCTAAATATGAGATAAAACATCGAAAGACTACATCATATCACCTTAGAGCCAATGGAAAAATGGAAAAGACTAATGGAATTTTATGTAAAATCTTAACAAAAATAGTTTTAGGAGTGAAAACAGATTGGAACACTAAGTTGTTTACAACTTTATGGACATACCATACTGTGTATAAAGTTACTACAAATGCTACTCTTTTTCAATTAGTTTATGGCCAGAAAGCAATATTACCTATTGAATTGGAAGTCTAAAGTTTACGAATTGCTATAGATAATAGATTGGGAGATTAGGATTCATTACGGCACTGTTTAGAAGAATTAGAAAAATTAGATGAAATTAGAGCCAATGCATTAATGATCATTGAAACTATATAAAAACAAAGGAAGACTTATTATGATAGTAAGCTTAGACCAAAGGCTTTTATGCCAAATGATTTGGTACTTCTTTATGATGGTTGATTTAAAAAAAATTTAGGAAAATTTTAAATTCAGTAGTATGAGTCATATCGAATTATTGACGGATTTCCAAATGGTTTAGTACTAATCAAAGATTTTATGGATACTAAATTTACAACACGAATAAATGGAAATTGACTTAAACTTTACTATACATAAACCTGAGACGGGTTTGCTATTACAAAAGGGAGAGTCGACTCAATTGATTGGACCATAGTAAGAAGTAGGAGGGAGGCTCTTGACAAGCATCATTTTTTCTTTTGTGATTAAGGAGAAGATGGCGAACATGGTGTCTGAGAAAGTAATATTGGAGATCGATTGGAAGGAACGGCAAGAGTGGCTGTGATGTTGCAGACTAAACTAGCCGCATTAGCAAAGGAGGCCAATAATTTAGCGCGGACAAATATGCCAGTTTCAGCAACATCACCTTCGGAGATACCTTTGAAACCGGCAGAAGAATGGTAGAAGATGTTGGAGGAGCGTGACAACCAAATTGTCGGACATGAGTCTCAAGTACAAGAATTGGGCTTATTGAATGAAGATCTGATGGCGCGTTTGGATGGAAAACCCTCAAACATGGATGCAGATGACGAAGATGTAAAGAGGAGAAGGTCAACAATTCAAAGGGTGGTAAGCCAACTCCATTGATTGAAGAAGCCAATGCTGCTATGTCTTTATAAGTTGAGGCTAAATAATGTTTACGAGGACGGTGCACAGATAGGAGTGGAGCTATGTAGAATATGTACATAAACTTTGTGATAAGTTATTAGTTGATTATTGATAACTTTGAAAATTAGACTAATGATTAGGTAGTTTAATTACTAAAAATAGATTATTAGTAGAATAAATGGTTAAGAATTCAAAAAGACATAACCTTTGGAATCCACTGGCCGATGAATCATCTTTTGGTATGATAAAGAAGTTGAGGAAAGAGAGATCGGGGCGAGACTGTGAGAGTCACAAGTTGGGGCAAGCTTGGTGCTACTTCTTTTTGTTTTTTTGTTGTTGACGAATAATGGATAGTTTTTGAATACTGAGAAGTTAGTTTGGAGTGCTAGACTGTGAGAGTCCTAAGCCGAGATATTAAATTTTATATATTTAATTGAGAAACTGAATACAATAGGTAAGTTGGAGATCAATAATTTAATATATATATATATATATATATATATAAACTACAAAGAAAGTAAGTGGAAGATGAATGGATAAGAATATGGAAGTATTATTGAATTGATAGTCGTAAAATGGGTTATGGGTTGAATTAAGATGGAAGTTATAAGCCTTGATATTTTGTAGTTTGATAATTGATTTCAAATAGCTAGAGTACAGTCAATTGTGATACTAATAGATCCAATTCATATAACCAGTCTTTTCCCGTGTTTGAACCCACCTCTATTAATTCAATTACTTTGGTATGTTGAAGCTTGAACACAACGAGAACAACAGTCCTATACCTTTGATTTTCGACCAAGCTTGAACTTCTATGTCTTCATTGTGAAAATGCCCTACAAAAATTCTTTCAAGAAGATCACCATAGGCAAGTTCTACCTCAAACAAAATCACGAGCAACCTATTACTAGGTATCTTTCCTCGTCTTTGTGGTACAAGCAGTTCTTCATCTCAGGGTTGTCTTCATGAGATACTTGATTGAGAGGACATGACTGATATGGTATCTATCTCTTGGCTATCCATATCAGATCGAAAAAACAAGTACTAAACATAGAAGAATGGGCTCAGGTTACAAATTTATAGTCTCTAACTATGTCTTTTAGAGGTTCCTTCTCCCCCTTCTTTGTAAGGCTGAGGATTAAGGGGCTTCAAAGAGAAGGAACTTCATTAAAAACTTTCATCGAAAGAGCTTAGATTTCTGAGGATAGCGTCAATGAAACTCCTGTACCTTTTGTGATGCATTGATAAGATGTTTTGTTGGTTTCCATTTGTGCACATTGATATCATAGCTGCTCCAATGTACTAGTACATCCAATTTCTCCTACTTACGCCACAAATCTAGTATCTTTTCTACCTCGTATTCCTCGTGGTTCTTAATTTTAATAATAGGTGGGAGACATTGCACTCTTCCATGAAAAAATGACTCTTCATAAGGCTCCAACAAAGAAACATGAAAGTCTGGATGTACCTTCAAAGCAGCCGGTAATTCCAGATGGTATGCCACTAGATTGATTTACTTCACAATGATAAATGGTCTCAATCTTTAGTAGTTCAACTTATCACATGGCCGCTTGGTTTTGATATTCTGTAAAAATATCCATACTTTATCTCCAATTTTAAAAGTAGGTGCTTCATTCCTAAATTTATTTGTGAAAGCCTTATAAGCTTCTTTGACAGTTTACAATTGAAGCTTCAATATAGTTTGAAGCTTTGATAATTGTTTCACAAATCATTCAGCTGTCGAGTTATTATTGGTTGACGAACTCAACAAATCAAGCTTTGGATGATATACATAGTTGGAAAAGAATGGTGTTTGTTGTATCGATGCATGAAGGCTGTTGTTATATGCAAACTTGGCTAACAATAGATATGAAGTCCAATAATCTTACTAATAATTGATGTTGCATCGTAAATACTACTCCAAAGTTTAATTCATCCATTCTGTTTGGCCGTTAGTTTGAAGATAGAAAGCCGAAGAAAGCTTGATATCCACCTTTAATATCTCAAAGAGAGATCTCAAGAACTTTGATACAAATTGGGTTCCTCGATCCGCCAAGATATCATCTAATAAACCATGATATCAATACTCACTATCAAGGAAGAGCCTTGTTGTGTCTTTGCTTGACGATGTTTTTTTGTAAGAGACAAAGTGTGCCATCTTTGTAAGCCTATCTATTACAACAAAGATGCTGTCAAATGAATTCGATGACGGCAGGTCCATAATGAAGTTCATAAAAACTGAAGACCATGGGCGACGTGGAATAGATAATGGTTGAAGAAGATCATAACGAGGATGCTGAGGGTTTTTGAATCTTGAACAAATGTCACAAGAGAGGAAAAAATCCTTGACATCCTTCCACATTTGGGACCACTAAAAATCTTAGGAAATAAGTTCCAAAGTCTTATTGAATCCAAAATATCTCACAGTTGGAAAGACATATCGAGATTGGAGAACTCAGAGTCGTGCTAGTCCTTTTGGAATATACAACCGCTCTTCAAAGTATAAAAGATCACTTTTCATCTTGAACTTGTTATTGTTAACATGTTGCATGATATCAAGGATTACAAAATCTCCAATAGTCAATGTATGTACCTAGTTGAAGAAGTCAACATCAATTGGCACTATAGCAAAGAAAATCCTGAAATGTTTTGACTTCAACAATGTAGTACATTGTTGATCAAACGCTGCTTCTCTAGTCTTTGGCGCTAGATACAATCTCCTTGATAATGCATCGGATAGTCCTTGTTGCTTCTCATATCGATAAGTAATAACAAAATCAAACCTAGATAGCAACATATTTCATCAAACTTGACAACAATTCAGAACCCGAGCCGACATGAAGTACTCTAAATTCTTGTTATCCGTATACATGGTCACCAGATAAGCAGCTCCTTCGAAAAAGTGATGCCACTCTTAGAAAGAATCCACTATTGAAAGAAGTTCTTCATTGTAGATCTCATAGTTGATCTCTATAGTAAAAAAAACTTTTTAGAGTAGAATGCAATTAGATAAAGCTTCTCGTCTATGCCTATCTGCAAAAGTACAACTCCCATAGCAAAATTTGAAGCATCAATCTCCAAATAGAAGGCCTTTGTAAAGTCTGGATGCACCAAGATTGGAGCCATAGTAAATGTTGTCTTAAGATCTTAAAATGTTTTTACCGCTAGAGGTTCTCATTTGAGCTTGTCTTTACATGTCAACCGAGTGAGCGAAGCAGCAACTTGAGAATAATTATTGATGAAGATTTTATAGAAGTTAGCAAAGCCAAGAAAGCATTGTACATCTCTAATAATCTTTGAAACTTCTCATAATATGATTGCTTCCACCTTCTTAGGGTCTATCTTCAAGCCTTCCATAATTGTAATGAATCCCAAAAATTCCATCTCAGTTTGGTTAAATAAGCACTTCTCCAACTTGGCATAAAGTCCTCACTTGCGGAGTTTTTCAAGGACCAAATAAACGTGTTTCTCATGCTCTTCTATGTTCTTGGAAAATATCAAAATATCATCTAGATAGATGACAACAAAATCATCAAGGTGCTCTGAAAAGATGTCATTCATCATGTGTTGAAAGACCGTTGGAGCATTGGTAAGACCAAAAGGCATGATATTATATTCAAAATGGCCATACCTTATATGGAAAGCTGTCTTCCATTCGTCTCCTTTCTTGATTTGTATGAGGTTGTAAGCTCTCCTTAGATCAATCTTTGTAAAGATCCTTGCACGCCCATGTTGCTCTAGAAGACTTGATATCAAAGGTAATGGATAATGATTCTTCTTTGTCACCTTGTTGAGACTTTGATAATCCATGTACATCCGTAGTGAGCCATCTTTCTTCTTCGCAAATAAGATTGGTGCCCCAGCTGGCGACTTCGAATGACAAATGAAGTTCTTGGCTAGATTATCATCAATGTACTTTCGTAACTCTACTAACTCCATCTATGACAAATTGTAGATTGTGCCAAAAGGTGGTTGTGCTCCTTCCTACAAGTCTATGGTACAATCATATGGTCAATGCTCTAGTAGCATGTCCGCATTCTTCTTTTGAAATACATCTTCAAAAACTTTATATTGCTCTAGTATATTTGCTGTCGAAATCTTCTCTTCACTAGTTGGAGTCGCATAAATGACAAACGGTGTGCCTTCTTTGGATGATGTTACAAACGTTCTTGTTCCAATAAATAAGAATTTTTTGATTTGAGATCTTCTAATAGGCTTACTCTCGAAATGTTCTATAGGAAATGTCATCCTTCATAACCTCCAATTTATAGATGGGTTATGCATTTTTAACAAAGAAAGACCAAGAATAACAAGGTTTGACGGGATTCTAATAATATTAAGAATAATATAACTACTATGGTCTTTCAACGTCACCTCTATAGGTTCTGATTCATGGGTGACACTACTAGACAATAAAGGTTGTCCATCTATTACTTCTACGTGAACGAGTTTAGATTTTTGTACTAGAAGAATCTCATGATGCTTAAAAAATTCTTCATCTAAAAAACAAGCAGATGCTCTTGAATCTAATAACGCTAAGATTTTTAGTTTCTAATGGTCAAAAGATAGAGGAATGGTAAAGTATTGGATAGGCTGAGCAAAAAAAAAAGAACTTGATTGTTATTGTGGTATTAAATTGTCCAGTCGCACAGTCCTTATTATAGTTGGGCATCTTCATTTTCTTGAACAAAGGCGCCTCTGGTCCTGACAATGCATCAATTTTGCTTCTTAGGGCAGTTTCCAACTTTGTGACCTTCTTTACTATAATGCTAGCATAGACCTTCCTCCATATGCCGCTTTTTTTCTTCTAGAGTTAGGGATTTGACACATACTGCATCAATTTGCATGTCTTCTATCTCTGAATGTAAATTCAAGCTGCTTGTTGACATAATTGGAGCGTAGTGAGTCGTATGTTATCTTAAGCATTAGTCTTGGTGACATTGTAACAGGCAATTATCGCACTTCACAGCTTGACTAATGGCTTTGTTGAGCATTTGTGGATCGAGAAGAGATAATAATAAATCCTTCATGTCGTCCCTCAAAGCCCCAATAAAATTGACTCATCAATGTTTCCTCGTCGCAGTTGATGTTGCATACTAATTGTTTGAAATCTGATGCGTAGACTAACGCGGAGCGTGCTCCTTGTCGTAGAATCGGATCTTTGTTGTAGTCCATCGTGCCTTATCATGTTTGCCAAATGCTTCCGCAAACACGTCCAAAAAAGTTTTGAAGTTGTTCAATTTTGAAGATCTTTTTTCAAACAAAAGAGCAAACCATGATAGAGCTTGCCTCGTGAGCAAAGTTGCAACTAGTCTAATATATTGTCATATTGCAACATAACTATATTTCAATAATCTGGATCAGTAGATCTAAAGTCAGGAAAAAATTGAGGAGATAAATCAAGGTCGTCAAGATTCTCTGATAAATCAAATGGAATGAGTCTGAGCCGTTCTTACCAAGAGTCGATAAAAGGAAAAAAACCAATTCAATATTTGGATGAGTCTGATATGAAGGGCCAATTTGACCCAATTATGGGGACATCCAATCTAGGTCCTGGTATGGACCTCTTATCCAATATGAGACGTGACTCGGTTGGGCAACTCAATGAGGTCTTGAATATGGAGGCTTCGGTTTCATTTCAAGCTGTTATGTTCTCTATGCCATTTCGGGGAAACGTCCTTTCCATAGAAAGATCCTCTTAGAGGCAAGAATTCCATGGAGGTAGATTTTTTGTTCCAATTCGGAGTCCGTGGTGGAAGAATAGGGGACCTCACGGAGTTAAAGGAGAGGAGAGGAAAAAGAAAGGGACATTTGGAGATTGGGATTTTGGAGCCAGAGAGCTAGCTTCAAGCTCATTCGAAAGGTATAGAATTGGATTTTATAAGGTTTGGGAGGACTTTGCAATCGTTGCTCAAAGTTAGTATTTGTATTGGTGAATAGGATTTTTGCAATAAAGTAAAGGCTAGTACTCTTGACTATTTTGTAAAATTGAAGAGATATCTGTGGTTGAAATTTTAGAGGTGTCTTGATGGTTGAGTATACTAAGTGCATGCAAAAATTTGTGTTAATCTTATGGTACAGATAGAGGATATTTAATCATTAGTGTAAAGAAATATCAAAAGTTGGCATATAAGAGTTGTTTAGGATTTTTGTAATATCTGAGATCTATCGGCTCGAATAAGGTGAATTTTGATGTGGTAAGTTGAGGACTTAAAGACAGAGCTACACACAAAATTTGAATAGGAATTAACAGTCAAAGAAGGAGAAATTACAAGTTAAATTTTATCATCAACCTTCTAGGCGGCGGTTAAGGGACTTCAGTGTGGATTTACGGTGTTTTTTTGCAATCTGTAAGTTAGATTGGATTGAACTTCTTAAGCATTTAGAAGACTTGTAAAGACACTACTAGTAGAAGTCTCACAATAATTGCATGGTCAGATTGAAAATTACAGCTTGTCGAGGCTCACTGTCTAGGATTAGGATTTAAAAAAATAAAAAAATAAATGAAATAAAAATAACAAATAACAAATAAAAAAAGAATCTGTGCTTATAATATTCAGAAGCTATTAAAAATATTATTCTAAGCACTTTGTATTGAGATTAAGTTTTTACATTGAAATTCGAAATAATTTATATTTAGATGGCTGAAATCCACTAGACTACTTAGATACTTGTAAAACATTGTTTTTTCTTCCACAGCTAGATGGTTGGTGCATTTTCAAGCTAGATTGTATGTAATACAACAACATGACTACTCCGTCAGATTACATTCATGCGGTAAAGCTGTTATCAATTTAATTTAATTAACAAAATCTTGAAGCTTAGAACGCGTACCATCGAACTTGTCTAGAAGGCTAATTCAAGTCTGTTTTCGTTGTAAGACCAATGGTCCTTATTGAACTAGAGGCATAGCTACCTCTCTTGGTGTTGAAGTATGAGGCTGGTGAATCGTCGATTGTACCATCCCGAATGCTCCATCATTATGAAGTCTTGTAATGATTCCTTTAATCTCTACAATTCTCTGTGATAACATAGCAAGAGCATTCATAATGGCGTCCAACTTGGACTTCAAACTTTTAGCCATAGTAATATCTTGACCTTCGGCCATTCTAAAAGAAGGAAAGAAATGGCTCTACAACAAGACAATATTGGTTTAGAGGAGGGTACTTTGCAACCTCTAAAACGCCTTAAAACCTTCAATAAGTGGGATAATCTACTTTCTCTAAGAAAGATAAGACTCCAATATTATAATAGAAGAAATATCAGTTTAGAGGAGGATAATCCACAACTTCTAAAATGCTAGCACCTCCAAGCAAAGGGATAATCGACACTCTAATAAGAAAGAACTAGCTCTGATATGAAAGATGAGTGTAGTCTCGACAAACTGTCACGAATTTATAATACTGACTGGAAATCTAAACAAGAAGCTCAAGAAGAATCAGCAAGAACTAGATTAATCAGATGAGTACAAGAATAACACTAAAGAGGTGAGCTAGAGCTCTAAGACGTGTGTTGTCGACACTAAGGATCTCCTCAGTCTTGGCTCCTATATATATTACAAGCTAAGAAGCTTTTCAAGTAACTTTCACAAACTAGGAAGCTTCTCAAGCACCTTTTACGAGTTAGGAAGCTTATCAAGTAGCTTCTACGAGCTTGAAAACTTCTCAAGTAGCTTCTACAAACTACAAAGTTTCTCTAGAACCTTCTAAAATCTTCTACAACTTCCTAATGTATGTCCTTGACAAATACACATAATTATGGAAATTTTGCATTCTTTATTTTAATAAGTTGTATAATAATAATTCAATAAAAAAATAATATACATATAATATTATTCAAGACATAAAAAGGTAACTTAAAAATTAAAAAAAATATATCAATTTAGAAATAAATAATCAATAATTTCTAATATACTTATATCTTATAAAAAAAGATAATTAATTCTTAATTTTAAAAGATAAAACTTTGATATTATAAGTATTTTATATTAATTTATTAAGAATAAGAAGTTGAAGAATGTAAATAAATAAATGAGATATTTTTTAAAGAAAAATAACTATATATATATATATATATATATATATTTGAAGAATAAATTAAAATATGTATTGTCAAAGATTAAAAAGTTGAAAATTCTCAAAATTAAACTAGAAGCAAGAAGAAAATTTGCACTCTTTATTTTAACAAGTTGCAAGAAATGACAAAGGTCTCATGCTTGCATTTATATATACTATCTAACTAGGAGCTACGTAACAACATTCTATAAGACCTCTAACATGTGTCTAACTTGCAAGTCACATGTTTAATTTGTAAGATGTTTTTCTTATATTTGTGCCATATGTCCAACTTGTATCACAAGTAGTAAACTTATTGGCCAAGTTTTTAACCTATCAATCAATATATAGACATATATAAAGACAAAGTCACATTTATATACTTTGACAAAGATTCTCTATAAGATATTATGTAATTTATTTATTTTTATGTACTTCTAGATATTCCTATTATCTAAGTGATTATTAAAATAAATAGATTTTTTTGAATTAATATCATAGTAATAAATAAGTAAATATATATTTTTAAAATAAATACTAAGATATATGATACAATCTATTATATAAGATAGCTTAGATATAACATAAAGATACAAAGAAGTCTTATGATTAGTAATGTAGAAAAGAACACGGAGAAAATAAAAAAAATTAAAATCAAAGTACATAGACATTAGAGAATTAGGGAACATGAAAATAAAAAACTTAGAAATAAAAAATTTAAAGAATTAAAGAGAATAGACAAACAAGCAAATGGATGGATGTGGTGCCAAATGACACATGTTTTTGCTAGTGTATGCATATATATATATATATATATATATATATATATATAAATTATTAATAAAATACATCATGTAAAAATATTGATGTGAAATCATAGACATTTATAGATAGAGATAATTTATCAAAGCTCAATAATATGGGCACTTTTAATCATATTGAATCTTAAAAAATAAATAATTTTATTAAATTACTTAGTTTTTTTAAAAAATATTTATAAAATAATAAATATTATTAATTAATAATTAATTATATAATTCAAAGCCAATATGCATCAAATTTTTCTTCAAATAAGATTTTAAGTTTTTAAAAAAACAACAAATAATAATTTTTTAGAATTAAAATTAAAAAATATGATTTTTATGTATTACTTAAAAAAACTATAATTATCAAGAATATGAATTTTAAAGAATTATAAATAAATAAATTCTTATTTCACTCAAATAGATTAAAAAATCACTCAAAGATGGTATAGTATTAAATTAGAATAACTATTGCAAAAGTCAAGAAAACTAAGAAGTCTTGAAATAAGATTATGGACTAGAAAGGTATTGATAAGAGTGAAGAAGGCTTTAGTCTTACTCTCATATATACACTCAAACTAAGAGCTACATAATAACATTCTATGGGACCTCCAATATGTGTTTAATTTATGAAACATGTATCTCAACTTACAAGGCAAGTTTCCTATATGTACACCATATTATTAACTTGTACTATAAGCTATGCACATGTGCAATACATGGCTAATTTATTGGCCAAGTTTTTAATCTATCAATCAACTATAAACATGAAAAAGTCAAATATGCATCTATAAAGCTTCTAAAAAATTTTACCACAAGATAATGTCAAATCTACCTATATTTATCTTTTACTTAATACTTCTTATCTAAGTAAATATATATGTCTATGATAATAACTTGGAATTACCAAAGACTTTAGAAATACCAATAGATACTTGTCTTTTCTATTTTTATTTTTTAAATAAACTTTTAGACGAACTTGATAGCCATATGATGGAGTGTCCAATATTGGAGTCCTATAATCAATAACTTCTATTCACAAATAAGTTTCTAAGGTTATTATGATGAATAGTACTATTTTCTTTCTTTCTTTCTTTCATTACTTTTGAATCATGAATAAATTTGCTTGCAATTCAATTGAATATCAAAAAGGCCATGAAAAGAGCTTAAATAATCAGAAAAATTAATATTGATTTTAAACATTTAAAATCAATAATGAATATATATATATATATATCATATACAAAATTGACCATACATATTGATTGCAAACATCCAATGGTAGCATCTTAAGGTCCTCTATATTGAGATAATCATTATAAGTCATTCATGAAAAATTTCTCAAATTTTTTGTAATTTTTTTGTTGCAAAAAAATAAATAAAAACAATAATAATGAAATAAAATTTACTTTGTGAACAAGAAAATTACAAAAGTAACGAAAGCATGCACACAAAGTTTTAACATCTTAAAAGAAAATCTTCAAGAATCTGATTTTAACAAATGATTACATTATCAATATTTTTAATTTTATAATCATAAGTGGCACTTAAATGAAAACCAAAAAATTCATTTATTTTTCAAACATGTTTTACAAAATAATATATATATATATATATATATATATATATATTTCATCTTCTAAGTATCCACCCTAGTAAACAAAAATAATACTTTGAAGCCTTCATCGAAGCTTCAACTTTGTTTAAAAAAAAATTATGAAAACACTGTGTGTCCAATTTCATTACAACAAACATGATTGCAACAACTTGTAACACATCCAAAAGTGCTTCAACCCTTTACAATGGCACATAATGTCTTTTATTGAGAATCCACAAGTGAGGCTGAGGTTTCACAATCTCTTGTCCAATTGACAAGACCTTGTAAGTATGTGCTCTGTAACAACTTCTGTCAAGGTTAAGGTGGTGGCAATGGATAGTTCATATTGACATTAAAATGCATCCGAGGTGTATTTTCATGGACAAATGAAACCTTAAACCTTTGAGCTGTTCCACATCAGTTTGCACTTCAAGCTAAGTATTCATATGCAATTAACCAAGTTTAGGGTTAAGGATTTAGACTTAGTTCAAGCATGCCGCATGCGTAATGAGAGGGATTTGAAGTGTTTTTTGCTCCACAGACAAGTAATTCAAAACACAATCAATCATTTTCTATTTTAAAATTTAGCATTGTCACATCAATAGGAAAGTTATTATTTAAGCATTATTTGGTGTTAATGTTTAGTACATATGTTAAATGAAATACATCTACTTAAATCTTATTATTTTGGTTTGTAGTACATAAATAAATAAATAAATAAATTGTTAAACATATTTATCACTTAAGATTAATACATGACATTCCTTCTTTATAGCCAAGGCTTGCAAGTAATAACATAACGTATCTATTCCAATATGCTCTCAAATGTGTTATTTCTTTACTATTTATTTTTGGAGTCATCATAATTGAACATGAATACAAAAGTAATTCAACCTTAGAATTGTGACTGATGTTTTTATTACTATTTTTAAATTATTAGTAAAATTACGATTCTCTCTCCCTATCAATATGAAGACATGAGAAAGTGTGAACTTAATCATAAGAATGATGGAAAATGTTACTAATTGAGAATGTATATAAGAAAAAAATTTGGATAATGCTCCAAGTAATATAAATATGACTCGTTAAATGTACCTTGTGGCACAAATTCTTCACAAATATACAGAAAAATGTTTTTTTGTATTTCGTTTTATGTTTTGCATGTATATGCGTTTTTAAGAAAGTAACTATCATGGACACACATTAAATACCCCATATCAAACTTCCCGCGGAGCCCTGCCCGCCCCTGCCCACCCCTAAACGTTTATCCGACTCGGATGGATGAATGTCCAGGGGCTGGCTGGGGGATGAACATTCAGTGTCCGGCAAAAGGGGGCAGGTTTCCGGGGGCAGTTGAATGGCGACATGAGCACCAAGCTCCAGCGGGGCGTTAACAAAACTCTAAATCGCAATTACCCTTCGCCTTCTTCGCTCCAAATTCTTTGCCTGCGAACCTCGGAGTTCCAACGACACATGCAGCGATTGCTCGACATAGCGTCTCGTAGCCTGTTCTGTGCTTATTCATACCATTTATGGTCATAGGGCCGCTTCAGCCTGCTGCTTGTTTTGGTCTGTGCTTCGGAGTGTTGCAGTTGTTGCGAGGTGTTTCTCTATTCAGCGGTGCAATTCAAACGTGGGATGAGAAACAGAAAACACTGTCAGGAGCTGGCAAGCGCTGGGCATGAGGAAAGGTTTAATTTCGATGTGACCGGCTTTCTTTCGATGGCGCTGCTCGCTTGGATCTTACGTGGTGATTTCTAGTCTGCAAAACTAGTCTTCTGCGCGCTTTTGAGTTTGACGGCTGTCAGTGTGCTCGACAGGAGAGCAAACGGTGATTTGACGAGCATGCTTAGGCTTATTGCAATTAGAGTGTCATTTGGTTTGATACCCCTTGAAGTTTCATGAGTGTAAATGTGTGTGACATGTGTAGATGCTAATTTATACATTCCGGATGAGTACGATGGAACTTGCAGTTGCTACCGCAACCGCGACCGCAAGTGAGATTATCCCCTTTCACTGTTCAAATTTGTTGTTCGAGTTTGAAAGATGTTCGATTCAGAATCATTGTTGTTTGACAGTGTCTGTCGCACGCCATTTTTTGGATAAGATTTTCAGAGGTGGGCTACATGATAAAGTCCCAGTCTCTCTTTAGTTTGAACCTAACATCTCTCGGTTTATATTCTTCATGGACAACTTAGCTGTGCTGGTAATCCCTGGTTTTTAAGGAATGAATTTTGAGTCGTTAAATCTAGGGTTTATGGGCTCGAAGTCGCAGAAGCAGGATTTTTTCACACATGCGAATCTCGCATGCAGTTGTTCATAAACGCTTCTTGAACCCTGTCTGTGTCTAGGCTTGCGCGATCATACCGCTTGTAGTATTTGCTGTCCGGTTCACCTGTGTCCCAGAACCGCTATTTTCTAATGAAAAAGAACAGTAAAAGGCATTATTGAAGATAGAAGTAGTCTTGAATGCATATGTCTTGTTTTCTTTCAAGGAACTCCTGATTAGGTTGCCAAATCGAATACAGAATTTCCAGGTACCAAAACTACATATGCCAGACCTAAATATATGTAGACAGAAACTGATTGAAATTTTAGACCAGGCGTGGATTTTTGGATTGTACTTAGCACAGGTACATGTGGATCGATCTTCAAGGGATCAGACCAGTTGATTAGTTGATCTTCTCATTGTATTGAGCAGGATCGTATTTCAAGTTTTGGGATGAAGTATAGTTTACCTTAAGAACTTAACTACTAACGCGGTTGTAGAAGCTTCGTCCATTTGAAGTTATCTTCCTGTAAGCGTTACGAAATAAAGTTGTCTGTCATTTAACCTCTTAGTTTTGTAGTTTAGGGAGTTGCTTTCCACATGATTAATATTCAGCAGCAGCTCAATACTTATCAGGCGCAAACAATAAATCATTATTAAATTTGTGAGTCGATAATGACGCTAGTGCCTTTCGTACGAGTTCCTGGTTTGCTGAATATTCCATCTGCTTCTCAGTGATGGTTTGCTGAATATTCTCACACAAGTTATAGTGATAAATCTAGTAATCGTTTGTTTAATTCACTTCCCACCAACATCAACCCTTTACTGTCATCCAGATCATTTTTTTGTACACCTTTCTGTAGATTATCATAATAGTTATTATCATCACTAATCTTCAATAAAAAAATAGAATTACCGGGCCGATTGCAACGTGAGCTTCAATAATAAATTTTAGAACGTGCACTCATTAAGGGGTTGCACGTTACCATTGTTCTCAACTGTCGCTTGTTGGTCACGCGATGCATTGGAATCCTACTGTATTTGATGGTAACTACACTCAAAATTCAAATTTTTTGTGCAGACTTCTAACGGCAATAGCATAATGAGGAAGTAAATATTTGGTCTACAGTCGAGGCTTATCGAGAAGGGCACCAAATTCGAATTTGTATTGTCGCTTCCGAGGATGAAACCTGCCATAATGATGGCAACAGTAGCTTCACAGCATTTGTTTCGCCCACTCCCTGCTCCTCGGTACATGTTCTTCCATCTGAAGTTTTTCTCATATAAGAAGAAATCTCAAAGTTGAAGTGATTCAGCAATAATTTGGCAAGACAGGAGTTTGACACTTGGATGATGTATTTTCTGGTTGGTGAATTGGGAATTCGATCAGCGAGGTGCATCTATGGTTCTTGTTTCCTGAAGATGTCCGTGATTCATCGCTGATGAAAATTTACCGGAATCTGCTCAGTTCAGATGAGCAGAAGAAAGTACTCGACTGTAGCCATGTGAAGACTCAAAACGAACGACTTCTTGCCCGGACCTTGGTGCGCACAACTCTCGCCAGATGTAAGACAAACTTTTGTTCGTGCTTATCCATGTTTACAACCTGCTTGTTTTGAGGAACATCATCAGTTGTATAGCTCACAGTTGGAGCATAAAGGTCTTGAATGCTAGTGAGTAGGCTACTATCCTATCCTCTTACTTCGATGCCCACAGGCATCACATTGGATTGCGGGTGGTTTAGAATTCTTGTTCTGTTTAAGCTTTTGTGCTCATAGCTTCGTTTCCGTGACAGATGGGATGGTGGAGCCTTCATCCCTTAGATTTTCCACCAACGAGTTTGGGAAACCAAAGGTGAGCATGGGGGGGCTCAGTACTTTGAAGGTCTATTTCTTTGGAAGGCTTTCACATTATCTTTATCTCCCGATTCTACGCTCAGCAGATTTTACAACAGGTGCTTGAGGCGTTAGGCACTTTCTTTCTCAAGAGATTCTTGTTTGGTGTTGATCTTGCACACGATGATCAGGTGATCTGGCCAGCACGAATGGAGGACAACAAGATATGGAGCCCACATTCTTTATGCTTCAATCTGTCCCATACGCAATCCCTTCTTGCGTGTGCTGTTACCATGAATGGCGAGGTGAGTCCGTAAACTATGGGAAATGGGCTATTCATTGCCCTGAATGCTACACGCACTTGCCTCAGGGCGAACATACTGAGGATAGAGTTGGTGCGGGGTATTTTCAAATGTCAGTGAAGGGTTCTAGAGAATGCGACTGTAGCCTGAGAGCGCTATTGTCATCTTTTTCAGGTGGGTGTAGACGTAGAAGAGAGCGATCGCAAGCTAAGCAGGAACTTGATGTCTCTTGCACGACGTCGGTTTTCTCCTGAAGAAGCAGATTGGTTGTCGCATTTTGAAGACTCAACAGAGCAACGACGAAGGTTCATGCAGTTGTGGACCCTAAAAGTAAGTTCGACTTCCTTGACAATTGCGAATTTGGATATGAATCCAGCAATTTCTATGGTTATTCTGGTTGCCTGGAGTTGTATAGATCATGGGGTACGAGTATAGCCTCTAGTGTTGTCCTCATTGAACGATGTAAAGGATGTCCCTTTGTGCCGTTTATGTCTTCAGTTATATAGATCAGATGCAGGTTTAATTTTGATGTGTCTTGAGGGTTGATGCAGGAAGCTTATATCAAAGCTCTGGGCACGGGTATCAGTAAGACTCCTTTGAAGGATTTTACTTTCGCATTAAAGCCATGTGTTTATGCTCGTTCGTACTTGGAACGAGCTGTTGGCTTTCCTGCTCATCCTCAGGTTTAGTGTACTTCTTTACAATATTTTAGGCATTACAGTTAATAAAATCATCAAGTGAACTGGTTGACTGCTGAAATTCTTAAATTAAATTTTCACCTCTGAATCCATTTGAAGTTTAGATGGGCCCTAGTGAGAACCTGTATTCCTCTAGCTAGGGACTAGACGTGTTCGAATTTCAGGAAGTTTGATCCACTTGATAAATGTTGCATGACAGGCAGAGGCTATTAGCATGAAGTTCTCAAGTCTTATGTCCTCCAATGACGAGCCCACGATACCTGCAGAAAAATGGCAGTTTATTCTCCTGCAACCATCGCCCTTGCATATCGCTTCAGTCTGCACCCATGTGCAACAATTCAATTCTCCTGGTTTGGTTTACTTTCTATTCTTGAAAACGGTTTTGAATCCATTTAACGTCATATATATGTAACACACCACTTTTTTTTGTGACGTCGTGATTTGTGGAAACAGCCATGCTCATTTGATGAGTGGATTAATTCTCTTCTCAGAAAGAAAGTCAGATAGTGTACCTGTGCATGGAATTGTTACTTAAGCGTGAATCGTTAGTTGTTAGTTCAGATGATTCCGAAAGTTAAATGCACTTATGTTGAGAGATTGAATATCGTGTAATCAGATTCTGATAATTTTATGTAAACAATTTTTGGTACAGGTGAAAATTTAGAAGGGAAATCGGTTAAAAATATCAGTTTGAAAATGTGGCGCACAGTCCCTTTAGTTGAAGATCAATATCTAACAGAAGGAGCAGTTGCACTTGGCATCTCATCACCTGCAAGTGAACGTTCGGTTTATCTTTCAGCAGTATCTTCGAAGAATCATCCACTTTAAACATGATGAGATTTACTGCGTGAAAGTGTCCAGTTTTCTTAAGCCCAGTCAGTTGACCTTCATTCGTACTGCTGGTGAAGCTGTCGACGTGGACGCACTGGTAATGCACTATTAGTAAACTGGACAATCGTCAACGCCTGGCTCTATTGCAGGAGCTGAAAGACGTTGTAAGAGTGCACAGTGCATGGGATAGATGGGGGTTGCGGAAAGATGCTGAGGAGATGCTTCATTTCTGGATGGACCACGTAAACCTCTCACTCTTGAGCCTACTTTCGTTTATAGCGACATTCAAATTAGCATTTTCCTGGGTGGTAATTTGATGGTAGGATTTATCTTCCGTCCGCCAACCAGCGCCCACCAAAACTTAATTCTATGCGCATGCACCCTTCTGTATCTGCTAATTGGCGAATTACCACCCATTAGATGCTGAAAATCGGTGTCTATCCCTTCACATATATTTGCGAGCCTTGTGAGAAGGATGCAGCAAAAGCACCATTAAGCCTTCCATTGTACTGAAAGGAAACAATGCGAGATTTTTTGCCTTGGTCAATTTTTACATTACTTTCTCATATTCAATAACATTTGTATGAATTATTTTCTTGAAATCATTTGATTTATTTCTCAGTTGTTCATTCTAAATGTTTTGGATATGCCACAAATTGAGTCTTCTTAAATAAGACCAAATAACATTGAAGTTTTTTGAGGGTTAGAAGAACGTTGTAAAAATGACTTGGTCCCCTAAGAAAGTTTTCTAGGGTTTCCAATCACTACATCTAAAGATCAACTTGTATAAGAGAAAGGTTATCTAATTCAAATAAAATTTGTATACCTAGAGTTTTTAGAATAATGTAATATTATTTTTGGAATGTATAGATCATAATGTAGATATAAAGAAGAGATATTAAGAAGCTTTTGACTCTTGGATATGTTCATTGTTATATTTTTGTATTAGATTAATAATATAAGCATGGCATTATTTCTTGCATGTATCATAAATCACATTTCTTTCTATTTAAAATAATACTTTGGATTTATGATGTCTTAATAATTTTCCTTTGTTAAATTCTATTTTATTAGCTCAAAATTTAGATTTTTTTTGCTTAGTTTGGTTAAATAAGTAATTAATTCTTGATTAGTCTTCTATCTTCAATTTAAGTAGTGAAAAAAATTGTATTAGATAGATCATTAAAAAATTTAAGAATAGTTAGATTTTCTAAATTGTAATTTGTCATAGGTAATACTTTTACTATTTGTGCAAAACCAACTATCTTGAAAAGGCTATATAATGGTTCAGTATTAAATCTCTTTATTTTCAAAAATTACCAAAAATAACAAAAATATCAAAAATATCTTATTTTGGAATCAAAATGTGACTTTCTTATAGGAATTTTTAGAATTTATAAATAAGAGTAATTACACTATATTTAGACTATGAGAAGCTTCTATTAATACTTCAAAATTGTTTTGTATACAAAATGCCTTCTAAAAAAGAAATATTTTTAAGGCAATTTGGAATACATCATTTTCATATTATAAGACAAAGAAATTACTTTGACTATTGTAGCACTTGAAAAGGCAAAAGCAAATCCACTACAAAAATTCATCAAAAAGAAGGATGGTGTCATATTTCGTGAAGTTTTCTTGAAAATACACTGGGCACTTGGCTGTAGAAGATAAAATAGAAATTGCAAAAAGAAGTTCCTAATAATTCTAATAGAATCCTAAACAAATTTCAATTAAATTATAACAATGTTAATCAATGTTTAATTACACTCCAAAAGAGTCTTAAAGAAATTATAAAAGAAACATAAAGAAATCATAAATTAACCTTAATATATATATATATATATATATATATATATATACATATATTGAACAAAAAAATTCTAAAGAAATATCAAAGAATCTTAAAGAAATATTAAAAAATAGAAATCCTAATTGAATCCTAATCAAATTTTAATAAAATTCTAAATTAATCCTAATCAAATCCTAAATAAATCTTAACCAAATCTTAGACCAAATTCTAATAAAATCCTAATGAAATCCTAACCAAATCTTAATGAAGTCCTAAACTAATTCTAGCCGAGCCCTAAATAAATTCTAATCAACTCCTAAATAAATCCTAAATCATAACTAAACCTTGACCAAACCCAAATAAAATCTTTATTATATCCTAATCAAATCTTAAATCAACTCTAAGCAAATTTCAATCAAATTTCAATTAAATCATAATCAAATCTTAATCAAATCTTAATCAAATTTTAAATCCTAACCAAATCCTAAATAAACCTAAAAAATCCCAAGGAAATTCTAAGTAAATCTTAATCAATTACTATAGCTGTTTTGAAACTTCAATAAGTATTAATTGAACCATTGATCTTGACTAAAAGTTCATCTTAACTTTAACCTGCAAGTAATTTACAATCTCACAAACTTTGAGAAGAATCGAATTCACCAATTGAAAGAAAAGCTCTCAAAACCTCTTAGATTTTGGCTGTCCTTCTTCTCCAACTTCAATGTTGATCTTCCAACAAAGATTTGTTCTTGTTGAATCATTCAATTGCTCCAAAAATTACTTGGTGTGTAGATATTTAAGTCTAATTGTTCTCACCAATTTTTGCTTCAATCAAACTGGTGAGTGTTATAAGTTCACAAAAATCCTCATTGATTCTAAATTTCAATTATCAAAGATCACAACCTATAAAAACTCTCACAACCTTTAATTTAATCACTTAATTGATATTTAGTTTTTTACAAATATTTAAAAAAAGTATAGTGACATATTGACAAATTTTTACATATAAATATACTATAATACTCACAAAATCATCAAATTTGTAAATTTATTTTTATTTCTTAAAATCCAAACCTATTGAATATATCTCTCACTTTGAAAAGCTTTCAAAATTTTAATATACCTTCAAATCACATAAAATCAACTTTTAAAAAACTTTTCATAAGTCTGCTATCAAATCTCTTTCTCTAATCAACCAAAAAACCATGGAATCACTATAGGTGCACAATTTTGTATCTTAATGTCTAATTTTGACCTTGGTTCATAGCCGGCTCTCTTTGAGTATCAATTCTTCATATTTCAAGGTAATTTTTGCTAAAAACTATTTTTAATTTTTTTCTAAATATGTCTATATTAATTACTTATCTTATTTATTTTTATTTGGCTTATTTTTGCTCCTAAAAATTAAATAGAAGTCCTTTCTATAAAAAATTAGTATTAAGATTAAAGCTTTGATATCTTTTTATTATTTATCATTTTTTTTTTTTATTATATCTTTCTACTACATTGTTTTATAATAAAATACATATTTTTTTCTTTCACCTAATAGTCATGTTACTACATGATAATGGATCAACATGTTCATTTTTTTTGTAGTTCAAGTAATTAGTATTTGATACATTCAAATCTCAATCTTGCCTAATAGATCCTTTACATGCAATTTAAAAAGTGCATACCTATTGCTAAAAAGGAAGTTGTTTGATGATTATAGTACAAGGTCACATGGTTCTAGCAACTCCTTTATATTGGCTATTTGATAATATATTGCAATCAAAAGTTTCAATTGCTTGTATTATGAAAATAAGTAATTAAACTTCTTGCTTGCTTAGAAATTGCTTCAACTGTAAATATAAAGATCTACAACATTAATAATTTGTCATATATAGAATTCTTTATATCTAGATATTCTTTTTTTACAACTTCATAAAGCTTAAATCATTTGACAATTGTACCTATACATGACCATTATATACTAGCTACCTTTAGGCACATAGTTTTTATTTAGAAGATAAAGATTTTGTATCGCTAAAGATATCTAATCAAAGCAATTGAACTACATAGGAAGTGTTTGTTTAAAGAATTAATAAAAATACATTCCATGAATATATTTAGTTGATGTAGATTACTCCAATTTCAACATATTTGAAGCAAAGCAATATATTTAATTTCAGAAGCAATACTATTGATTTAACTAGTTACATTTCAATCACCATCAATTAATATATTAAATATTATATTTTTTTATATATAAGACAAAGTGCATCTATAAATATAGCCACTATATTACATATAATTTTATAAATGTATTAATCAAACAAAATAATAGCAAGTAAATAAATTTTTTGCATGGCTTCATTATAATAGAACTAACAACACACATCTTAATAAGACATATCTTAATAAGTTGGTTTATCTTACATAATTGAGAATGATCAAACCTTCATAATTATATTTAATAGAACATGTAAAGAAATTATATAAAAAATCTAGGCATAATTTGATGCAATCATGTCCTTGATACTTTGTAAAAAATTAAAGCCACAATGCTCTCATGTTATTTTGAATTAGAAATTTTCTATTTAAAATATGGCATTGCATAAGAGGTACTTAATATACAATAAAAAATAACAAAATATCTTGATTATTACTTCATAATTAAATGTTTTACCATTCTTTTCATCAATTTGAATATAATAGATAATAAGAATACATTTATGCATTATATTTTTAATATCATTAGGATGAAATAGAATTTCTTTAATAATAATCTTAATAATTGATTCAAAATAAAATAAAATAAAATAAAAAACTTATTCTTATCAAAATAAGCATTTAAATTATTAATAAATAAAATATTGATAATATAAATGAAATGATTCATTTTTTTATAACATGCCAATTATTGATATTTTATTTAGTTTTTAAAATATTACTATGATAAATAAAATTTATAATTATTAATTTTGAAGAAGTCAAAATATTAATGTAGTTTTTTAGTTTGTGCTTGTGCCAAACATCTTCTTCTTTATCAAAGACAATATAAAAACAACAAGCAATACTAAATATCTTAAAAGAAGTTTCAAAAACAAGGATTTAAAGAATAAAAATAAATAAGTAAGATGTATCTTAAAGAAAAATAACAAAATAAAAATAAAATAGTATATATATTAAAAATAAATTAAAATGGCTATTATTAGAAATAAAAAGACTCTTGAAACTAAACTTATAAAGTATTTAAAATACTATTAAGGGTGGTTTCTACTACCAATAATATAATCAAATATCAAGAGTCTCTTCTAAGATCATGATATCAAATATGTCATATTTTACTATTTATTCAAGAAATAATACATTGTTCTTAAAAGACTTTATTTCTATTCTATTGTCTATAAGAATATGACAATCTCAACATCTTGTCTAATAACTTAATATACAATAGCTTTAGATTTGAGTCTATTGGTTGTTATTTTTCTATTGCTTGAATACTACAAAAAATACAAGAACCACAAATAAAGATAGAAGATAGAATTTAATCTTCTTTGAACCTTTTTTTCTTTATAAAAAATAATTATTTGATTTTTTATTATAATTTTAATGGACTTTGTTAATAAAAAGCAACAATGTTTTTTTTTGCATTTGTAAAATTCGTAGATGGCTGCCATATACATTTATTAATATCATATTTGTATTAATCTACTATATATTTAAATCTATTTTAATAATGTTTTAGGTCTAAAACTTCTTCTGCTACAAATTCTTGATTGTTATCTATTTTTATGAGACAAGGTGTCATTTGATTCTTTCCAATATATCCCTTATCTTATATAGCTTTAAAAGGAACAAATGAAATGTGAGATAGATCTTCATAGATTCTAATATCAAGAAGTTTGTTGTTGGTCTAAGAAAGCATAAAGTTTTTCATTTTAGGAATCTTTTTGCTTATGTATATCTTAAGTAGTTTCTATTTTCTTCTTTTCACTTTTTTGTATTAAGTTATCACCCAAATCCCTCACTTATATCTAATCTAATATATTTCATTTTGAACTTGTATAATTCAATGTAAAATCATTAAAATGAATTGAAATCTTTTGTAATAGATGATACAACTTATTTCTTCTTCATTTTTTAATTCTCAAAGTGCTTGATGAATTAAATGATTTCTAGCAAGCAAATCTCCTAAGTTAACTTTCTAATCACTATTCTTTCTTTTTAGTTTTAAATCTGGTTACTCCTTTGTATATATCTCCTTAATCAAGCCTCATAATATCTTATAATTTTGTGATTGTATTTTTGACTTGACAATATAACTACACTCCAATTTTCATAATCCTAACTCTCATAGACATCAAGTTCTAGCCTCTCAATATTGCTATCTTTAATTTTTAAATTTGTTGGACTCTCTTTGCTTTAACACATCAATTCTCCTTGATCTGATTATTTTTGGCCCTCAAACTGTATACTGAGGTAGATATACTTGTTCTAAATATTTTTTTAAAGCTTACTCTAATCAAAGACTCCAATCAATCTCAATAGTCTCCAATCAAAGATCCAAAATTTGCCTTTTTTATTCATTAAAAAAAAAATACAATAATCTGCCCTTTGTGCCTCTCCCTACTCTCTTAAGTCACTTGAACACCTCAAAAATATTACCAAGTTTTTTCTAAAATGACTCCCAATTATCTTCAAGATGATTCCTAGTTGTCTCCGAGATGAGAAGACTTCACATGCAATCTATCCTATCCTAATTTTAATTTTTACTATCAAATTTTCTTAGTTATTAATCTAATAGCCAATCCTCTATTAAAAAAAATAATTACTTAAATTAAAATAATTCTATACTAATATCAATCTAATTATAAACTGAATGTATGAATAATAGACTTGAATGCCTATTGTTTAATAATTAGATAATTCTAAAATCTAAGATAATCTTTAAATTAAGTATATCCACTTTTGTAAAAAGTTTGTAAGCTAAAAATAATTAGGTCAAAGATAGTCCAATATCTTTATAAGTTAAAGACATCAATATTGAAAGATCAGAACTTGATATCTATGAGAGTTAGGATTATCAAAATTGGAATGTAGTTATATTAGCAAGTCAAATATACAATCACAAAGTTACAAGATATTATGAGGTTTAATTTAGGAGATATGTACAAAAGAGTAACCGGATTTAAAACTGTAAAGAAAGAATAGTAATTAGAAAGTTAACTTAGAGGACTTGCTTGCTAGAAATCATTCAACTAATCAAGCACTTTGAGAATTAAAAAATGAAGAATAAATAAGTTGTGTCATTTATTACAAAAGGTCTCAAATCATTTCAATGATTTTATATTAAATTATATAAGTTCAAAATGAATGAGATCAGATTAGGTGCAAATGAGAAATTTAAGCGAAATACATAAGATGTTTGGAAACATCCTTTGGCATCCTTGAATAATTCAAGTAAGCTTAAATTTGTCTTAAGTACATTCTATCAAACTTATAAAAATCTTAGATAAATCTTATCATAATTTAATTAATTTTAAAAAAATCTTAAAATATTTTTTAAAATATTTTATTTAAAATTCAATCAAATACTAATCAAATTATAATAAAATACTAATTAAATCTTAAATCCTAAATTCTAATCAAATATAAATTCTAAATTTTAATTCTCATCTTAATCAAATTTTGATTAAATCCTAATCAAATTTTAATTAAATTCTAATGAAATATTAATTAAATTTTAACTAAATTCAATCAACTATTAATCAAATTATAATCAAAATTAAAATTTTAAATCTTAATTTAAACCAAATTCTAATTAAATTCTAATTAAAATTTAATCCAATTTTAATTTAATCCTAGCCAAATTTTAATTCAATTGTAATAAAATCAAAATCAAATTCAAATCAAATCCTAATAAAATTCTAAATTCTCTTGAAGAAAAAATTATTTATAACAAGCATATTGATGAATCTACAAAATTTTATTTATAAATTTTTAAAAATATTCATAAATTGTTCAAATATGTAAGTCTATTTTTATTTTTCAAAATCCAAAATCATTGAATACATTTGTCATTTTGAAAAGCATTTAAAAAAAAATATGCATCCAAATTATTTTAAACTAATACTTAAACAATCCTCTCGAAGCTTTTTCCCTAATCCTACTCTCTAATCAGCAAAAGGACTCCCATATTGTTATAGGTGCACAATTTTATGCCTTAAGGTCTGATTTTAATCCTAGTTTATAATCGGTCCTCTTTAGGTATCAGTTATTTATTTTTTAAAGAAAATTGCTATAAATTATTTTAAAATCTCTCTCTCTCTCTCTCTCTCTCTCTCTATATATATATATATATATATACATTTATCTACTTTGTTTTATCTAATTTATGGATATATAAAATAAGTAGAATTTTTTTTACAAAAAGATAATGTTAATACTAAAAGTTTACATTACCTCTGATTTTTATCCAAATTTTGCTACTATATTTTTTAATTGAGCTATTCTATACTATAATCTATATTTTTATATTTTACCATATAATCATATTGCAACATAATATTGCATATGTGAAAAACTTATCTTGCAATTTAGACATGCATCTTGAAAATTGGACACATGTTGAAAGTCCTCTAAAACATCACCATGTAGCTCTTAGTTTGATAATATATAAAGATAAATATGAAGCATTCTTTACTCTGATTAATGCCTTTTTTGTTGTCAGTCTTGTTGCAAAAGTTTTTAGTCTCCTAATCTTTGATAATAGCCATTCTGGTCTAAATATTATACAATCTTCAAGTATTTATCTACTCTTTTTTAGTAACAAAAGAGTGTATTGATTTTTAAGTTTTATATAATTTATATACTTCTTAGTTTAATAAGAATGGTACTTTGTAGTATTTTGACATTAAAATTATTTGTAATTCAAATATTTGGCAATTCTATAAAAGAAATAATTTTATTTTTATTTTTTTAAAAGTGATAGGATTATCCCAATTTTTTTTTGTGCTTTAAAAATTGTAGATCATTTTATTTAAAACCAATATTTTTTTCTTTTTAATATTTATTTATTTAATAAAAAAATAAAAATATTATTCTTTTTGAGAATTTTTATTCAATATTGTAAGTTGGAGATTATTCTACTTTAATTTGATTTGAATATATATTATAATTTTTTATTATTTAGATTAAAAATAAAGATATTATACTTAATAAAAGTGGAAATAACTTGCAACCATTAAAAATCTATAAAAGCTTACAAATATTCTTACAATAAAAATTTCACATATCATTAATGTCCACCATAGAGGTACTATTGCAATGCATATGAAAAAAGACAATAATAAAGTCCAAAAAGTTATGAAATTAAAAAAAATAAGTAGATCAATCTTATAAGTGAACCAAAAAAGTCTTGCTACTACAAATATAAGATACACAAAGATTAATATACTTAAATTTTTTGATGGAATCAGATCAAAATTTTGTAGATTTCTATAATAAGTCAAGTTGTATCTAAGACTTTATCATTTCCAATATCTTAATGGATTTACTTAAGTTGGATTCATAAGCACACTTCTATTAAAAAATACTCTTACTTCATTTGTATCTTTGATAGAAACAGATTCATAACTTCTATATGACCTAATTTTAATTTTTTGGAAGAATTCATAGCCATATTTGAAAAAAGTGATTGAAAAAAGGCAATAGAGACCGAACTCCTATCTTTATAATAAGGATCACAATTTGCTATCATTTATACTATTGAATTCTATAACCTTACTTGTAACATGGATCAAAATGATAAAAATCTTATCAATTAATTTTCATATGGATTAAAAAATAATGTCAAAGATTTATTATTGACAATGTTAAAAGTATATTTAGTGGAATAATTTATTTCTTAAGCTATTACAAGCAATAACAGATTTTTCAAAAGATACAAAACATAAAGATTTGATTGGAGAGAAACAAGTCAAGTTATGACAATAATTTGTAAGTTTTTATAAACTTATTCATCAATGCTAAAACCTATACAAATTGATATAGTATATTTCAAATCTTTCATCAAAAAAATAAAGACTTGACATTATTTAGAAGGATTTTTTATACTATAGAGAATCTAAGCATACTATTCAACATTGTTCAAAGAAAAAATATAATTACAAAAATAAAGAGCATGGTTTCCAAAAAAGATAATACATTAGAAACATATTTGTTTAACTACAATATGAACTATTATTGTATTATATAAAAACTAACTTAAGAATGCACTGGACATCTAGTTGTGGTAGGATTTGAACTTACCTTGAAATTTGAATTACAATCCAAAAAAATCCTTAAGGTTTTCATAAACCTTTTAGCAACTTCAAACAATCTAAATAAGCTTTTAATTATTTCAAATATATCTAATCAATATTAAAGAAATCCTAGATATAACTTATTACATTGTATTCAATTTTAAATAAAATTTTAAAAAATTTGAATATATTTTAATTAAATATTAATCAAATACTAATTAAATCATAATTTAATTATAATAAAATCATAATAAAACCATAATATAATCCTAGTATAATTCTTAACTTTAAATCCTAAATCCTAAATTCTAACCAAACTCTAATAAAATCCTAAAGCAACCTTAATCAAATTCTAATGAAATTCTAATAAAATTCTAAATATTAACTAAATTCTAATTAAATCAAAATAAAATTTCAATCAAATCTTAAATAATACTAAAAAAATCTTAATCATATCCAATAAAAGATTCAAAGCCTAGATAATAAATTATTTTACTATTGATCTTGATTCAAATTTTAAATAATTTTTATTTTTTAATTAAAAAAAATTAAATAAAAAAATTAAGGACGATTAAAATTATCAAATTAAGAAAAAGACCTCATAATCTATTTATGTATCAGTAGGCCTCTTTTTCCAACCTAAATGCTGATCTTTTAATGCAAATATTTTTGTTTTTAAAATTTTCATAGTTTTTGAAAATCAAGTTTTTTAAAAGTATGATAATTTTTATTTTAATCCAATCAATGTATTGATGCAAATCTTAAAACATCTCAATGACCTTTTAAATCTCAAATGCTAAGATCCTAGTTCACTTGAATTTCAATAATCTTTTAGTTAATCAATCAATCAACCATAAACTTACAAATATATTCAATACAATTGTAATTGTAAATTTATAAATTTTATTTCTAGATTTATTAAAAAATTTATAAAATGCTCCAAAATATAAATCTTATTGATTTCACATAAATTAGAATCACCTCCAAAACAACCATGACTTTACAAAGATCTTAATATGTCATCACATACTTAAACTATTCAAAAAAAACGCCCAATAAGCCTCTCTTTAGTTTGATCTTGAACCTTATTCTATAATCAACAAAAGACCTCAAATTTGCCATAAGAATGCAATTTTGTGTCTTGGAATCTGATTTAAATCCAAGTTTATTATAAATCTTCTTTGGATATCAAAATCTAATTATTGAAGATAATTTTTGTTAGAAGCTACTATTTACTTCTCTCTTAAGATTTCCATGATATTAATTTTGCTATTATATTTTGTTTTGTATATTTTATGGTCTTACAAAGTAAGTAAAAGCCTATTTTATAAAAATAAGTATTAGCACTTATTAATTTTATTACCTTTTTGATTGTTATTTTTATTTTTTAAAATATTTTTTTATTATATTATGAAATAAAATCTTCAATAATATATATATATATATATTTTTTTGTTTTTTATTTATATATTTTTTTCCTCTCTTTTACCTATTAGCCATGTTATAACATAACATTACTTAGATAGAATATTATGCAATACATAATAAAGATCTTAAATTTTACTCAGATTCTTCAATTTTCTTTATAATAGATGTTTTTTTAGAACCAAAAAATTATAAAGCCTTTATTTTTTTTAGATTTAGGAGCGTCAATTTATTTTAAAGACAAAGACTTTGTTAAAAAATAGAAAAAACTATTACTCAAGAAAACTAAGCTCATGTATGTAAAAATCATAGATGGTCATTTATTTTCTTCATGAAATATTATCAATAAAATTATTCTTTTAGATGTAGCAACTAAAAGTCAAAATAACTTAGTAATATATAATTTTATTATATCTCCTTCTAATCAAGTTATTTTAGATTTATTGTGGATAAAGAAGTATAATTCTTAATAAGAGTAGATTTTATGTAATCTTAATATTTTTAATAGCATAATCTAGGCTTTTATTATTGAGGTACAAAGTCATAAATCTAATACAACCAAATTCTTATGGATAGATTTAAGAACTTCCATGCATATTGCAAGAACATGATTATTTTTTATTTTTTATTTATCTCACATCAATTTTTAATGAAAGAAAGATTTTAAGCAATATTTTGAGTTTATATCAAGGTAATAAAGATGTTTTTTAAAAGAAGAATATAAATGTTATTTTAAAAAATTATCTTTATAATTGCTTAATTGATCATCAAGAAGAAATTCAACCACCATTTAGACCAATCTATAGCTTATTATAAAATATGTTGGTTGCACTTAAGAAGTACACAAATTATAATTTTTCCAAAAACTTTATATGCCATTCAAAATCTCTAACAAGAATTCATATCTTATTTGTGAAAAAAAAAAAACAAAAACAAAAACAAAAACAAAAACAAAATGCATCACTATAGGTGTTTATTGATTATAGAAGACTCATCAAGATCACCATGAAGAATGGGTATCTTCTATCTTTGATATTGAAACTTCTTGATGAATTATATCAAGTATAGAAGTATTAAAAAAATAGATCTATAATAAGTATATAATTTGGTACACATCAAATAAAGAGACAAGTAAAAGATTATATTTAAATTAGGTATGGACATATTGAATATAATATGATGCCTTTTGGACCAACAACTTTTCAATATCTTATTAATGATTTTGTCATTTATCATCTGGAGACATTTTGATTTATTCTATGAATACAAAAGAGCATAAACTTCTTCTTTGTTGTATATTATAAAAACTTAGAATTACAAGATTATATATTAAGATCAAAAAGAATGTATTTTACATAACACAAGTTGAATTTTTAGAATAAATTATTTAAAATAATTATCTAATGTTAGATTCTAAAAAAGTTCAAGCTATCATGAATTGAAAGATTTCAAAAATAGTATAAAATGTCTGATATTTATAAATACTTTTTAATTACTATTAGATCTTTATCAAGAATTATTTTCAAGTAGCAACTCTACTTACACATTTGATTTGTAAAGACAAACTATACTAGAATAAAGAAGTTAAAATAACATTAGGAGCTTAAAAGATACATATATATATATATATATATTTGTACTAATTTTGTATTTCATTGACTTTTCTAAGACATTTTTTATAAATAAAGATGCATCCAAATTTATTATAGATGTAGTATTATCACAAATGAGAGCAAATGACAAACTTTTCATGCCAACTTTTTATTTAAATTTGTTTTAACAATCAAGATTAATTCTTAGATCTCCAACAAAGAACTTCTTATAATTATAGATTCATTTTTAAATTTCTACTTTTATTTAGAAGGTACTTTTAGTCTACTAATTATTTATATATATATCATAAGAAACTTGAGTATTTTATATCAATATGTGCTTTAAATCTATGCTAAGCTTGTTGGAGCATGTCTTTCTTAAGCTTTGAATTTAAGTTCACATTGTTGCATAATATATTGTCTTACTTAAGAATACATCAAGCACTTATCTTTGGAAGATTAATTTTTAGTTTTTTAAGGTAATTTTTGCTACAATCTACTCCTAATTTCCTGTTAAAGCTTTTCATATCATTTATGTTTCTAATCTACTATATTTTGCCTTAATTTTGGTCATACAAAGTAAGTAGAAGCCTTATTTATAAAATGAAAACATTAACATTACTTGTTCTTATTACTTTTTTTAATCTTTTATCTATGTTTTAATATTATATTTTAATTAAATTCTTCTAAAATAGAATCCATTTTTATTTCTTTCACTATATAATTATATTATAATATTAAAATATAATAAATAAAATGACAAGAAGGTCTATCAAACACACATTTAAAATGCTCTTATCTTGTAGCAAAAGAAGGAGATAAAATTTTTTATCTATAAAAAAACATTCTTTTGAAGCTAGAATATATTTCTTTTTAATCTATGAAATAAACATTGACTATAAATTCTAATTTTTTTAAGCGATTTCAATGAAGTATGTTGTTATATCTTCTTTCTCACAATATTAAAAATAATTATTTTACATCTGAAAGAACTTTTAAATTTGAATTCAGAAACAACTTTCTATACTTCAAGGAATGCTTATATAATTCTAAAGATAAAATACAACTATATGATTTGCAAGCTCAGCACAATTTTTTAAGTGCAAGATATTTCTTACTTGATATTAGTTACAAGGGATCAAAATTATAAAACATATAATGATACTAAATAATTTTTCTAACAAAAAAAAATAAATAAAAATAAATAAAAATTATTTGTTGCAATAAAAATTGAAATCATGTTATTTGTACAGAGATAAAAAATTTATAAATAAATCCTCAAGCTAATCCAATATTATTTCACATTATTCAAGAAAAGATAAAAAAATCATAATATAATTCATATTCAAAGCAAAGTTCTAATAAATATAACTTAAGACCTAAGAATTGGAAAACCTTAAGATTAAAGTTTATTTACTAATTGTATTTGATTGATGAATCCTCAAAACTTTGATCTTGTACTAGCAAAATCATAAGTAAATTAATTTTTAGTTCTTTAATTCTTGAACAATTATCCATCATAACAAAAGAAATATAATTTTGCATAAATAATAAAAAAACTCAAATTTACACTATATCATCACTTCTAATTAATCTTGTTGTATTTTGTGATAGTAGATTGAGTTAATGCATTCAAGCATTAATATTTTTATATGCTCTTGCATATAATACTATTACACCTTTCATTTTATTAAGTTTTGCTATAATAACACAATGAAAAAGCAAGATGTCTAATATCACTTTGAATTAAAAAAAAAAAAAAAAAATCAAGAACAAAGAAAACTTTTAAAAGAAGAATAGTTTACAAATCAATAATCTAAAACTTCTAATATACTTAAGTCTTAAAAATAAAAATAAAAAATGATCTAGTCTTAATTAAAAAAGATCATTGTTTTGATATAATTAGTGTATTCTTAATAATTTATCAAGAATAAGAATTTAAAGAATGTAAATAAATAAGTAACATATATATGGAAGTGAGATGGTAAAAAAAATAATAAAAAATTATTTATATTTAAAAAAAAAAGAATGGCAATAGCCAAAGACAAGAAGATGAGATTCTTGAAACAAAGCTAAAAAGAAAAAAAATGTATTAATAAGAATGATGAAGGTCTTACTCTTGCGTCTATAAAATTTCACAAATTAATAATCTCAATCATAAAAATATCATTATTATGCCTACAATAGAAGTTAATAATGAAGTTGAATGTTTACATTAAAAAGTTTTAGAATTGAAAAAAATAAAAATAAATATACCAATATTAAAAGTGAATTTGAAAGATTTTGCAACTATGAGTATATTTAGCTACAGATTAGTATGCTAAGAATGTTTGATGGAATATCATCAATTTTGAAGATTTTAATAATAAGTAAAGATATTTTTTAAATATCATTTTTTTTATTATTTATATAATATCACTCTATTAGAATCTATAAAAGTATTTAAAACAAAAAACTTCTTTTTAAAAAAAATTATAACTTTTTTTAGTTTTTAAAATAATACAACCATTTAATACAACCATTATCAATTATATAGACAATAGAAAGTCTTCAATAAGACATGAATACAAGAAAGATCTTAAAAACACCAACAATGGTCTTAGTCTTATCTTTATATATACTAGCTATCTTAAAGGTCTAGTAAAAGATTTCTAGGAATTGTGAGACTTATGATGCAAGCCTTAAGTCATAGATTGGTTCCAATATGATCTTTTAAAAGTAAGAAACATATAACATAAGTTTTAATAGCTACATGGTAGGTTTATAATTATTCAATTGATTTACAAGAAAGAGTTCAACTATCATTCTGACGAATCTATAGCTTATCGAAGAATGAATTGGTTGCATTAAAAGAGTTTATTGATGAAAACTTGGCAATGAATTTCATATGCCATTCTAAATTTCCATCCAAGGTTCCTATCTTATTTGTGAAGAAGAAAGATGGATCTCTGTGGATATGTATGGATTATCAAGGACTCAATAAGATAACTATTTAAAATAGGTATCTTTTGCCTTTGATTTCAAGACTTCTTGACCAATTCTATCAAACAAAGATTTATATCAAAATAGATCTATAAAGAACATATAACTTAGTTTGTGTCAAAAAAAGAAATGAATGGAAGATTACTTTTTGAACTAGTTATGGATATTTTGAATATAATGTCATACCTTTTGGACTCACAAATGCATTGAATACTTTTTAATATCTTATAAATGATGTTTTTGTGAGTTTCTAGATGATTTTATTGTTTGTTATTTTAATGAAATTCTAATCTACTCTAAGAACACAGAAGAACATGAACTTCATGTTTTTCATGTGTTACCAAAACTTAGAGATGCAAGATTATATGCCAAGTTAGCAAAGTATGTATTCCACACTACTTAATTTGAATTTTTAGGATACATCATTTCCAATGAAGGCCTTATGATGGATTCTAAGAAGATCCAAATTATTTAAATTAGAAGATTTTAAAAATAATATGAGATAAATAATATTTTTTAGACTTTGCTAATTAATATTAAATCTTCATCAAAAACTTTTTTCAAGTTGTAGCTCTACTTATACATTTGACTTGTAAAAACAAACTCAAGTGGAATAAAGAAATAGGAGTATCATTTGATGTTTTAAAGAAGGAGTTTATTTCTGTTCCAATCTTGTTTTTAGTCAATTTTTTTAAAGCACTTTTTGTGGAAATATACGTCAAACTTTGCTGTAAATGCTCTGTTGTCACAAATGGAAACAAATGACAAACTCTATCCAATAGCTTTCCATTCCAAGAAATTTTTAGCAACTCAGATTAATTATGAGATTCATAACAAAGAGCTCCTTGCAATCATGGATTCATTTCAAGAATTGCGTCATTATCTAGAAGACACTTCAAGTCCAATCATTGTATATACAGGTCATAAGAACCTTGAGTACTTCGTGTAAGTACATGTTTTGAATCATCATTAAGCCCATTGAAGCATGTCTTTATCCAGATTCAATTTCAACATCACTTATTGATCCAAAAAATAACAAGGTCTATTAAACGTTGTCGTAATACATGAAGTTTTGCTTGAGAATGCTCCGGACACTTGGCTGTGGAAGGAAGAATAGAAATTGTAATAATAAAATCCTAATTCTAATAGAATACTAACAATGCTCTAACTAGACCATAATAATGCTAAACAAGCTTAATCAAATTCAAAAAAATCTCAAAGTAATTTCAAAGAAACAAAAAGAATTCTTAAACAAATATTAGAAGGATCAAAAATATCACTAAAATATATCTCAACTCAATCTTAATTTAATTCTAGTTAAAATCTTATTGAACTTTATTAAAAATTTAGGCCAAAACTAATTAAATCTTAAATCCTAATAAAATCTTAAACCCTAAATCAAACCCTAATCCAAATCCTAAATCCTAAATCAAATCCTAATTAAATTCTAAATCTTAAACCAAATCCTAATCAAATCCTAAATCCTAAAAAAAATCCTAACCAAATCCTAAATCCTAAATCAAGCCCTAATCCAAATCCTAAATCCCAAACCAAATCCTAACCAAACCCTAAACCAAATCCTAATAATTCTTATAATAGATTTAAACCTCAATAACTAATGAATTAACCATTGATCTTAACTCAAATTTTGCATACATCTAAAAAAAATAAGTTAAAAACAAGTGCAAAAAAATTGATAATGATCGAAGTTACCAAATTGATGATAACCTCAAAAATGTGCTCGGGTATTGATCGGCCTCCATCTCCAATCTTGATGCTAATTTTCCAGAGCCAATATCTCTCAGAAGTACCCTTCGATTGATCTCAAAATTCTCATATATATAGAAAAACAAGTCTCATATCCTCTCATATAAGTTTCACTCCAATCCAACTAGTAGATTGCAAGAAATCTTAAAAAACCTCATTGGACCTGAAATTCTATTTTCTGAGACCTTGACCCACTTAAACCTTGATATCCTTAAATTAAACCGTTAGATCGAGTTCAAATTCAAAACACGTATTGAAAAAAATTATACCCATAAATTCACAAAATTTCATCCATAGATTTGCTTCAAAACTCTTAAAATCACCCAAAACATAAACCCTATTTTATTTCATAAAATCCAAGTCATCTCAAACAAACCTTGACTTTGCAAAGCTCTTACAAAGTCATAACAACTCCAAATCACCCAAAATAAATACTTATAGAAACCCTATTCAATCTTCTATCAAATTCCACTATCCAATCTGTCAAAGAGTCCTTAAGTCGCCGTCAAAGCATGGTTTTGTGCTTCGGGGTCTGATTTCGACTCAGGTTCATAATTGGTCCTCTTCAGGTATCAACTTTCGTCTTCTTGAGGTAATTTTTACTAATTTGCATTCCTAACTCCTTCCTACATATGCCTATATCTTTTATTTTTTTATCTACCTAGTTTTGCCTTATTCATGGCCTTACAAAGTAAATAGAAGCATAATTTGTAAATAGGCAGCATTAGTACCTTTAATTTTTCTACCCTTTGACTAATATCTATTTTTCTAAGATAATTTGCTACAATATTTTTGAAGTGAGATCCTCAAAACATGATATTTTCTTCACCCTTTCACTTGTTATATGTGTAACATCACAACAACGTCCTTCTTAAATATTCTTATCTTATAGCAAAAGAAAGAAATGCATCTTTTGATCAACAAAAAATGATTCTCTTGAAGCTCGAGCATTTTCATCTTTGAGTAATAAAATCAACATTGACTATTGATTCAACTTTTATTAAGCAAATTCAATCAAGTATATCTTTTGATCTTGTTATTCATGATATCAAGAATACATCTTCTAAGTCTTATGACACTTTAAAGTTTGAGTTCAAGAACAATCTACTATATTTTAAAGATTACCTATACATTCTAGAAGGCAAGGCACAATTATATATCTTTCAAGCTTATCATGATTTTCCAACAGCTAGATATTTTGGATACAATAAGACTTTGGAGCTAATATCAAGAGATTTTTGGTGTCCTCAAATATGAAAGGTATTCAAAGACTTTGTAAAATCATGTGATACTTGTTCAAGTTCCACAATTCCTCACCATTGTCTTTATGGACTTCTTCAACCATTATTAATTCCAAAACAACTATGGTCTTCCGTTTCTATAGATTTTATCATGAAACTTCTAGTCTCAGATTCATATGACTCTATATTCATAATTGTAGATTGCTTCAATAAAATGTGTCATTTTATACTATATACAAAATCTATTTTAGATGAAGAAATAGCTAAGTTTTTTATTGAGAATATCTATTGCTATCATGGATTGTCAAAGGATATTATATTAGATAGGGAGACTCAATTTATATCAAGATTTTAAAGAATCCTATTTAAGTTTTTAAAGATGGATATAAAGCTTTCTTTGGCTTTTCATCCTCAAATTGATGAGCAATTGAAACACGTGAATAAAATTTTGGAGCAGTATTTGAGGTGAATCATCAACTAGCATTAAAATGATTGGATAACTTTTTTGTCATTAGCAAAGTTTTCATACAATAATTTGGTACATTCTTCTATTCAATAAATATCTTTTTTTGCCAATTATAATTATCATCTATGATTTGATACTTTTAGCTTTTCAAAAGTTGATAATCTTATGGCGAAAGATTTAGTAAATCATTTGTCAAAGCTACATACAACAATGAAGATACAATTAAAAGAAGCTCAAGGATGGCAAAAGACCAATACACATGCTTATCATAAGGAGCAACCACAATTCAATATAGGTGACAAGATATGGTTACTTTGTCACAATATTAAAACTACTCATCCTTGTAATAAGTTGGACTATCTTAGGCTAGGATCTTTTTATAATTTATAAATAAATCAATCCTATTGCTTGTCGATTACATCTACCAAAGTCTATAAAGATCCACTCTATATTTCATGTATCCCTTCTTGAGTTGTATAAGACAATAAATATTTTGAAAGAAGACAAATGCCACTTCTTCCTATAGAAGTCAATAATAATCAAGAGTTTGAGGTGGAAGAAGTCTTAGACTCAAGGCGGTGTCGTATTACGTGCTTTCCTGCTCGAGAACGCGCCGGACGTCTGGCTGTAGAAGGTAGTATGGAGATTCGCCGATAGTCAAGCAGTCTATCAGTTTTTGACTGCTGGAATATAAACGACTGCAACAATGTACCGTAAATCTATACGGATGCTCTTCGACTGCTTGTCGAAGTCTTTTTTTTTTGCCCCAGCTGATAGGTCTCTAGACGTTACAGAGAACCCCGAACAACCCAAACTGTTAATCTTCAATATCCCTTTGTACTTACGATCTTGTATCCACTGACTGTCTTGTTAGATTAACCCAATAAATTTCATTCACTCCGCATACTCAATCCTATAGACACCCCTTTAATCCTTCAATCACAGACGTAACTCGATTTTATAAAACAGTCAAGAGTATTCAAATCCACTTCATTTAAAAATCCCGATTCACCATTACAACACTGACTTCAGCAGCGATTGCCTCAGTCTTCCCCAAAACTTTATCAAGAAGAAAAATCCAAATTCTATCTCTTTCCTTCCCCGACCCGAAGCATGAAGCTCCTCTCTCTCTAATTCCATTGATCTTCAAAAAACCTCCAATGAAAAAACCGAACTGGTAACCTTGCAAAAGCTTGAAAAAAAAAAAAAAACTCGCTTCCCCCCCGATTCCCCTAACCTTCTCCTCTGAATTTCTTCAATCTTCCATCTTAGATCCGGAATTGGCTCCCGCCGTCAGAGCTTAGATCCGAAATTGGCTCACGTCATCAAGGCCTTCTCCTCCGTTTTTACCTTTAAGAAATCCATTTACCGAAAACAACGTTCCCTGAAACGAAACAGAGAACAGGACAGCCTGAAACAGAATCGAATCCCGTAATCGTGACCACATTGAGTCGCCCGACCAATTCAGGTCCTATATTGGGAAAGATGCCTGTAGTAACCTGGATGTTCCCGTAATTGGGTCAAATTGGTCCTCGCGTCAGATTGGCTAAGACCCGTAGTAAGACCTGGATTTCCCGTAATTAGACCACATTGAGTCGCCCGACCAATTCAGGTCCTATATTGGAAAAGATGCCCGTAGTATTCTGGATGTTCCTGTAATTGGGTCAAATTGGTCCTCGCGTCAAATTGGCTAAGACCCGTAGTAAGACCTGGATTTCCCGTAATTAGACTGCATTGGGTTGACCGGCCAATTCAGGTCTCATATTGGATAAGAGGACCCGGATTGGATTATCGAAATTAGATCCAATTGGCTCCTCGAACCCGTCGTGTGAATTGGTCCTTCTCATCCTGCTAACTCCCATTATTAGAATCGAACGGAGCATTTCAGTATGCCCCGGCTGACTGTAACGGAGTGACTGAACCTGACCACTCAGTATTTGTACTGGAGTTGGTCGATGCTCCCAATATTCGAGGTAACTGAATATTAATAAAATTCCCCTTTCTTTTTATTTTCATTGTATACTCGTGTTACAACACGACAGCGGAGCCAAAATAGGTTGGAATATCTTATTCATTGGCATGGATATGATATTAATGAACGTACATGGGAGCCACCAAAGGATCTTGAAAATACAATAAAGAAAATTGAAGCTTTTCATCAACAAAATCTATCAAAATCAAGATCAAGAATAACAAATCTTTGCTATAAAAGAAACAAGACCAAAAGAAGATTACATTCTACTTTCTATCTTTTTTTGTAGTTTATGTATATTTGTGATGCAATGAAGATGGAAAACCAACAAATAGTAGATTCAACTCAAGAGCTTTCATTTGTTGACTTACTAGATGAGACATTAAGATTGTTACAATCTTCAAGATAATAAAATTGAGATGAAGATTTTCAAAAATAACATATCTTTTCTTGAATAGATGACAAGATACAATGTATTTTGTATCATGACTTAAAAAAAATACTATTTTTTGGTGATATTAATAAAGTAGGAACAACTTCTAATGGTGTTTCAAATATTTTATTTGAAAGAAGTTACAAAAGCCTCAATGATGACCAAATAATAGGATGGTCTTCTTGCCTTAGTATAGGACACTATCAATGGCTGAGAGGGCCTATCAATCATCTTTGAAGAGAGCAAAGATCAGAGTATGTGGCAAATATAATTCACCACATCTTGGACTTTCTTAACATATGAAGATTATACCTTGTGGAATTTGTTCCTAGAAGGGAGGATAATACCATGGATATATATATTTATTTCAATAGTTACTTAAATAATTAGGTAGAAATAGGTAAATATAGATTAATTTCATAAAGTCTTCTAAGAAAGCTTCTTAGAAGCTTTATAAATACGATTTTGACTTAAGATATATTTATAGGATAGAACTTTGTCAACTAATTAACCACATGTTGATAGCTTCTAAAACAAGCTCACTATGTGGCACATACATAGATAACTTGCCTCACAAGTTCAGACATGTGGCTAGCAAAGTCAACACGTTTTAGAGGTCCTATAGGATATTGCCACATAGCTCCTAGTTAAGAGTATATATGCAGGTAAGAATAAAGCCTTCTACACTCTTGTCAATGCCTTTCTAGTTTTTAGTCTTATTCCAAGACTTTCTAATCTTCTCGTCTTTAGCAATAGCCATTCTAGTTTAATAATATATCACCTTTGACTGACTTTCCAGTTCTTTTCATTGAAACAAGAATGCATTGAGGATTTTCTTTCTTCAAGATTCATGTTCTTGAAACCATGCTCGTCATTTTATGATTGTGTTATTTCTTTGGATATTATTGATCAATGTTTATAATTTCTTTATAATATAAGCACAAAATCTTCTTGATGACGTTAAGTTTTGTTTTATTTGATGAAAGGACTAAAACTTATTATATCAATTTGCATTGGTTTCAGCCTTGACAAATAAGTTTCTAAAAGCTTCTAGAAGGTTCTAAAAATTTTTCTCTAGAAGGTTTTAGAAACTTTTCTCTAGAAGTTTTTAGAAACTTTTCTCTAGAAGGTTCTTAGGACTATGTCCCTAACATCACCCCCTCCTTTAGCTTCGAGGTCTCTGAGAAGCAAAATTGTTGTTAATCAATACCAATGCAAGAAAATGAAAATTTGTCGTATAACGTCTGCTATGAACTCCAATTGTTGTTCACGAGGCAAGTGGTTTATCGGCCCTTGAAGCTAACGGTAGTGGCCCACGCCATTGACTTCTGACCAAGCATGAACTTCTGTGTCTTCATTATAAAACTGTCCTACAAATACGCCTTCTAGCTGACCATCGTAAGCAGGCTCGATCTCTAATACAATCACCAGTGATCGGTTACTCGATATCCTCCGTCGTCGTTGTGGTATAGGTAGTTCTTCATCTGGGGGTCGCCTTCATGAGCTAGTCGGTATTAGGGACATATTCCTTAGAACTTTCTAGAAGAGAAGCCTTTGGAACCTTTTAGAGAGAAGTTTCTAGAAGCTTCTAGAAATGAAGTCTCTGGAACCTTATAGAAGAGAAGTTTCTAGAAGCTTCTAGAAAGGAAGCCCTTGGAACTTTCTAGAAGCTTTCTAGTTAATAGAAGTAGCTCGAGAAGTTTCTAGAACCTTCTAGAAAGGAAGCCTCTGGAACCTTCTAGAAGCTTCCTAGTTAATAGAAGTAGCTCGAGAAGCTTCCTAAGTAGGAGTATATATAGGGATCGAGGCTGAAGAGTTCTTCAGTCTCGACAACACACCTCTTGGAGTTCTAGCTCACCTTTCTGGTGTTGTTCTTGTACTCATCTATTTAATCTAGTTCTGCCACTTCTTCTTGAACTTCTTGTTAGATTTCAAGTCTATATTTTGTGTCCGTGACAGTTTGTCGAGACTGCACTAACTTGAGATATCAGAGCTAGTTCTTTCTTAGTAGAGTGTGAATTACCCCTCTACTTGAAGGTATACTAGCATTTTAGAGGTTGCGGATTACCCTCCTCTAAACTGATACTTTTTTTGTTACAATATTGGAGTCTTATTCTTCTTGGAGAGAGTGGATTATTCCTCTTCTTGAAATTCTTAAGGCGTTTTATAGGTTGTGGATTACCCTCCTATATACCAATATTTCCTCTTGTAGAGTCATTTTTGTCCTTCTTTTAGAATGGCCGGAGGTCAAGACATTAGTATGACAGAAAGTTGGGAGTCTAAGTTAGATGCTATTATGAATGCCCTGGCTACATTATTACAAAGAACTGCAAAGATTGAAGGAGTGGTGGCAAGGCTTCATAATGATGGAGTATGTGGGATAGCACAATCTAAACTGCACCAGCCTCAAACTTCTGCACTTGGATAAAAAACTTTACCTCAGGTTCGACAAGAACCACTAGTTCTACAATATAAGGAGCCTCGAGTTAGCCTTCCATATAAGTTCGATGGAACACGTTCCAAGTTTCGAGGATTTGTCAATCAAATGAGCTTGATAATAGTTTTACAGCCCAAACGATATCCAACGGAGGAGTCACGTGTTGGGCTTGTTGGAACCTTACTTACGGGACAAGCCCTATCATGGTTTGCTCCTTTGTTTGAGAAACGATCATCCATATTAAACAACTTCGAAACCTTTTTGGAAGCATTTGCGGAAGCATTTGGTGAACACGATAAGGTTCGATGGGCTACAACAAAGATCCAGTGGCTACGACAGGGGATGCGTTCTACATCAGTCTATGCTTCGAATTTCAGGCAATTAGTATGAGACATCAATTGGGATGAAGAAGCATTGATGAGTCAATTCTATTGGGATTTAAGAGATGATGTGAAGGATTTGCTATTAACTCTTCCTGATCCACGAATGCTCAATGAAGCCATTAGCCAAGCTGTGAAGTGCGATAATCACCTATTCCAACGTCGCCAAGACCAACGCTCAAGACAACATTCAATTTGCCATGCTCCAACTATGTTGGCAAGCAGTGTGAATTCGCATTCAGAGATAGCAGACATGCAAATTGATGCGGTACGTGTCAAATCTCTTATTATAGAAGAAAAAAAGTGACGTATGGAAGAAAATTTATACTTGTATTGCGGTGGAGAAGGCTACAAAGTCGGAAACTGCCCCGAAAAGCAAAATCGAGGCATAGTCAAGACTAGGGGAGTATTCGTTCAGGAAAACGAGGATGCCCAGCCAGAGTAGGAACCGTGCGGCTGGACAATGAAATATCCCAACAATAATCAGGTTCCTTTCTTTGTGCTCAACCTGCACTTTGTTTTACAATCCCTCTGTTTATCGGCCCTCAAAAACTGAGAACCTTAGCACTACTAGACTCAGGAGCATCTGCTTATTTTTTACACGAAGAATTTGCAAAGCATCATAAGATCCCTTTAGTACAAAAATCAAAACCTGTTCATGTTGAGGTCATAGATGGGTGACCTTTATTGTCTGGTAGCATCACACATGAATCAAAACCTATAGAAGTAACGTTTAAAGACCATAGTAGTCATATTATTTTTAATATTATTAGAACCCCATCAAATCCTATTATTCTTGGTCTTTCTTGGTTGGAAAAACATAATCCATTGATAGATTGGAGGTTGCGGAAGATGACTTTTCCCACAAAATCATCCAAAAAAAAACCTAGTAAAAAACATCAAAAAAAGAAATCCTTATTCATTGTAGCAAGAGCGTTTATAAGATCATCTAAGGAAGGCACTCCATTTGTCATTTATGCGACTCCAACTACCGAAGAGAAGATCTCAACAGCAAGTATACCGGAGCAATATAAGGATTTAGAAGACGTGTTTCAAAAGAAGAACGTCGACATACTACCGGAACACCAACCATATGATTGTGCCATAGACTTGTAAGAAGGAGCACAACCACCTTTTGGCCCAATCTACAATCTATCGCAAATAGAGTTGGCAGAGTTGCAAAAGTACATCGACGAGAATCTAGCCAAGAACTTCATTCGTCATTCAAAATCATCAGCTGGAGTACCCATCTTATTTGTGAAGAAGAAAGATGGATCATTACGGATGTGTGTGCACTATCGAGGCCTCAACAAGGTAACAAAGAAAAATCGTTACTCATTACCTTTGATTTCTAGTCTCTTAGAACAACTTGGACGTGCGAAGATCTTTACAAAAATTGATCTAAGGGGAGCTTATAATCTCGTACGAATGAAGGAAGGAGATGAGTGGAAGACAACATTCCATACAAGGTATGGTCATTTCGAGTATAATGTCATGCCTTTTGGTCTTACCAATGCTCCAGCAGTTTTCCAACATATGATGAATGACATCTTTCGAGAACACCTCGACGATTTTGTTGTCATCTACTTGGACGATATTCTAATATTCTCTAAAAATAAGGAAGAGCATGACAAGCATGTTCGTTTGGTCTTGGAGAAACTACGCAAGCGAGGACTATATGCCAAATTAGAAAAGTGTTTATTTCACCAGACGGAGATGGAGTTTTTGGGGTTCATTGCAACTATAGAAGGTTTGAAGATGGATCGCAAGAAAGTAGAAGCAATCATGTTTTGGGAGGTTCCAAAGACGGTTAGAGACGTACAATGCTTTCTTGGTTTTGCTAACTTCTATTGGATCTTCATCAAGAATTATTTTCAAGTTGCTGCTCCTCTCACTCGATTAACATGCAAGGATAAGTTGGAATGGGGACCTTTGGCGGAGAAGGCGTTTCAAGATTTGAAGACAGCATTTACTACAGCTCCAATTTTGGTACATCCAGACTTTATAAAGGCCTTCTATTTAGAAACTAATGCTTCAGATTTTGCTTTGGGAGCTGTGCTTTCACAAATGAGTGAAGATAAGAAGCTCCATCCAGTTGCATTCTATTCTTGGAAGTTCTCTGCTGCTGAAATCAATTATGAGATCCACGATAAGAAACTTCTTGCTATAGTGGATTCTTTCGAAGAATGGCGTCACTTTCTTGAAGGAGCTGCACATCGAGTGACCGTATATATGGATCACAAGAGTTTGGAGTATTTCATGTCAGCTCGAGTTTTAAATTGGCGTCAAGCTCGATGGAATATGTCACTATCTAGATTCAATTTTATTATCACTTATCGACTTGGAAAGCAGCAAGGATTATCCGATGCTTTATCAAGGAGATCGTATCTTGCACCAAAGGCTGGAGCAGCAACGTTTGATCAACAATGTACAACGTTATTGAAGCGAGAGAGGTTTCAACTTTGTGCTACTATTGTATCATTTGATGCTGACTTCCTAAACCAGGTACGTGCTATGACCATTAAAGATTCAGTAGCCATTGATATCAAGCAACGTACCAATGACGACAAGTTCAAGGTGGAGGAAGATCTTTTATACTTTGAAGAGTAATTGTACATTCCAAAAGGACCAGCACGACTCCGAGTTCTTCAATCTCGCCATGATTTTCCAGCTGCGGGACATTTTGGATTCAACAAGACCTTGGAGCTTATTTCCCGAGATTTTTGGTGGCCCCAAATGTGAAAGGATGTGAAAGATTTTGTCCTCTCCTGTGATATCTGTTCAAGATCCAAGAATCCTCGGCATCGCCCTTATGGACTTCTACAGCCATTGCCAATTCCACGTCGACCATGGTCTTCAATTTCTATGGACTTCATCACGGACTTGCCATCATCAAACTCATTTGACAGCATCTTTGTCGTGGTAGATCGGCTTACGAAGATGGCACACTTTGTTCCTTGTAAGAAGACATCGTTCAGTGAAGTTACAGCAAGACTCTTTCTCAATAATGTGTATCGATATCATGGACTACCAGGTGATATCATATCAGATCGAGGTACCCAGTTCGTGTCAAAGTTTTGGAGATCTCTCTTTGGAATATTGAAGGTGGATATCAAGCTTTCTTCAGCTTTTCATCCTCAAACTGATGGCCAAACGAAACGGGTGAACCAAGTCTTGGAGCAGTACTTACGATGCAGCATCAATTATCAGCAAGACGATTGGACTGCATATCTACCACTAGCCGAGTTTGCATATAACAACACCCTCCATGCATCGACTCAACAAACACCATTCTTTTCCAACTATGGGTATCATCCGGAGCTTGATTTATTGAGTCCGTCAACAAATAACAATCCAGTAGGTGAAGGATTTGCAAAGCAACTATGAGAGCTTCAAACTATGTTGAAGCTTCAATTACAATCCGTTCAAGAATCCTATAAGACGTTTGCAGATAGATTTCGGAATCAAGCACCTACTTTCAAAGTTGGAGACAAAGCCTGGCTTCTTCGATGAAATATCAAGACCAAGCGACCATGTGATAAGTTGGACTATCGAAGATTGGGACCATTTATCATCCAGAAGCAAATTAATCCAGTGGCATACCGGCTGGAGTTACCGGCTTCTATGAAGGTACATCCAGTCTTTCATGTTTCTCTGTTGGAACCTTATCGAGAGTCATCTTTTTCTGAAAGAGTGCAATATCCGCCACCTAGTATTGAAATCGAGAACCACGAAGAATACGAAGTTGAAAAGGTATTGGATTCACGACAAAGGTGGAAAAAGTTAGAATATCTTGTTCATTGGTGCGGCTATGACATTAATGAGCGAACGTAGGAGCCAGCTGAAAATCTTGCAAATGCGCCACAAAAGGTACAGGAGTTTCATCAACGACATCCTGATAAACCTAAATCAATTCGACGATAGCTTCTTTCTGAAGCTTGTTCTCCCAACAATATAAGAAAAGGGGAGAGCACCAACAAAATTCGTAGTTGATGTAGTTATTTTCTCCAAGATAGATCGTAGTTTGGTCTTTTGATATGGATAGCCAAGAGATAGATACTATGCAAGTTAGAGTATCGCAACCGAGTAGCTCACAAAGGCGACCCCGAGATGAAGAACTACATGTACCACGACGACGACGGAGGATACTGAGTAACCGATCAGTGGTGATTGTATTTGAGATCGAGCGTGCTTATGATGGTCAACCAGAAGGCATGTTTGTAGGACCATTTCACAATGAGGACACGAAAGTTCATGCTTGGTCAGAAGTCGAAGGCGTGGGCCACTACCGTTGGCTTCAAGGGTCGATGAACCACTTGCCTCGTGAACAACAGTTGGAATTCATAGCAGAAGTTATGCGACAGATCTTCATTTTCTTGCGTTTGTACTGATCAACAACATTGCTTCTCAGAGACCTCAAAGCTAAAGGAGGGGGTGATGTTAGGAACATATTCCTTAGAACTTTCTAGAAGAGAAGCCTCTGGAACCTTTTAGAGAGAAGTTTCTAGAAGCTTCTAGAAAGGAAGTCTCTGGAACCTTATAGAAAAGAAGTTTCTAGAAGCTTCTAGAAAGGAAGCCCTTAGAACTTTCTAGAAGCTTTTTAGTTAATAGAAGTAGCTCGAGAAGTTTCTAGAACCTTCTAGAAAGGAAGCCTCTGGAACCTTCTAGAAGCTTCCTAGTTAATAGAAGTAGCTCGAGAAGCTTCCTAAGTAGGAGTATATATAGGGATCGAGGCTGAAGAGTTCTTCAGTCTCGACAACACACCTCTTGGAGTTCTAACTCACCTTTCTGGTGTTGTTCTTGTACTCATCTGTTTAATCTAGTTTTGTCACTTCTTCTTGAACTTCTTGTTAGATTTCAAGTCTATATTTTGTGTCCGTGACAGTCGGTTGAGATAATCTGACTAGCATAGTATCTATCTCTTGGCTATTTATATCAGAAGACCAAACTATGGCTATTGAAAAAATTCTACTTTATCTTGGAGAAAATAACTACATCAACTACGAATTTTGGAAGTACTCTCTCCTTTTTTTATATTTTTGGGTGAGTAAGCTTGAGATTAGCTATCATAAAACCGGCTTAGGTTTATGAAGATGTTGTTGATGAAACTCATGTACTTTTTGTGGCATATTGGCAAGATTTTCAGCTGGCTCCCACGTTTGCTCATTAATGTCATAGCCGCACCAATGAACAAGATATTCGAACTTGTCCCACCTTCACCGTGAATCTAGCACTTTTTCGACCTCTTATTCCTCGTGGTTCTTGATCTCAATATTAGGTGGCGGACATTGCACTCTTCCAGGAAAAAATGACTCTTGATAAGGCTTCAACAGAGAAACATGAAAGATTGGATGTACCTTCATAGAAGTCGGTAATTTTAAACGGTATGCCACTGGATTGATTTACTTTTGGATGATAAATGGTTCCAATCTTCGATAGTCCAACTTATCACATGGTCACTTGGTCTTGATATTCCATCAAAGAAACCATGCTTTATCTCCAATTTTGAAAGTAGGTGCTTGATTCCGAAATGTATCTGCAGACGCCTTATAGGATTCTTGAGCAGATTGTAATTCAAGCTTCAACGTAGTTTGAAGCTCTGATAGTTGCTTCGTAAATCCTTCAGTTGGTGGATTTTTATTTGTTGATGGACTCAATAAATCAAGCTTCGAATGATATCCATAGTTAGAAAAGAATGGTGTGTATTGAGTCGATGCATAGAAGGTGCTGTTGTATGCAAACTCGGCTAGCAACAAATATACAGTCCAATCGACTTACTGATAGTTGATGCTACATTGTAAGTATTGTTCCAAGACTTGGTTTACCCGTTCCGTTTGGCTGTCAGTTTGAGGATGAAAAGCCAAAGAAAGCTTGATATCCACCTTCAGTATCTCAAAGAGAGATCTCCAAAACTTTGATACGAACTAGGTTCCTCAATCTGATACGATATCATCAGGTAGTCCATGATATCAATACACATTATCAAGAAAGAGCCTTGCTGTGACTTCACTATATGATGTCTTCTTGCAAGGGACAAAGTGCGCCATCTTTATAAGCCGATCTATCACGACAAAAATGCTATCAAATGAGTTCGATGATAGTAGGTCCATGATGAAGTCCATGGAAACTGAAGACTATGGTCAACATGGAATCGGCTATAGCTGTAGAAATCCATAAGGGCAATATCAAGGATTCTTGGATCTTGAACAGATGTCACAGGAGAGGATAAAATCTTTCACATCCTTCCACATTTGAGGCCACCAGAGATCTTGAGAAATAAGTTCCAAGGTCTTGTTGAATCCAAAATGTCCCACAGTTGGAAAATCATGGCAAGATTGAAGAACTCGGAGTCGTGCTGGTCCTTTTGGAATATACAACTGCTCCTCAAAGTATAAAAGATCTCCCACCACCTTGAACTTGTCGTCATTGACACGCTCCTTGATATCAATGGCTACTGAATCTTCAATCATCACGGCATGTACCTGGTTTAGGAAGTTAGCATCAATTGGTACAATAGTAGCACAAATCCAAAATTGCTCTGACTTCAACAATGTCATACATTGTTGATCAAACGTTGCTTCTCCAGCCTTTGGTACAAGATATGATCTCCTTGATAAGACATCGGATAGTCCTTGCTGCTTTCCAGGTCAATAAGTGATAACAAATTCAGAGTCGTGCTGGTCCTTTTGGAATATACAACTGCTCCTCAAAGTATAAAAGATCTCCCTCCACCTTGAACTTGTCGTCATTGACACGCTCCTTGATATCAATGGCTACTGAATCTTCAATTGTCACGGCATGTACCTGGTTTAAGAAGTTAGCATCAATTGGTACAATAGTAGCATAAATCCAAAATTGCTCTGACTTCAACAATGTCATACATTGTTGATCAAACGTTGCTTCTCCAGCCTTTGGTACAAGATATGATCTCCTTGATAAGACATCGGATAGTCCTTGCTGCTTTCCAGGTCAATAAGTGATAACAAATTCGAACCTAGATAGTGACATATTCCACCGAGCTTGACGTCGATTTAGAACTCGAGCCGACATGAAATACTCCAAATTCTTATGATCCGTATATACGGTCACTGGGTGTGTAGCTCCTTTAAGAAAGTGATGCCATTCTTAGCTAGAATCTATTATAGCAAGAAGTTCCTTATCGTGGATCTCATAATTGATTTCACTAGCGGAGAACTTTCGAGAATAGAATGCAATTGGATGGAGCTTCTTGTCTTCTCTCATTTGTGAAAGTACAACTCCGAAAGCAAAATCCGAAGCATCAATTTCTAAATAGAAGGCCTTTGTAAAGTCTAGATGTACCAAGATTGGAGCCGTAGTAAATATCGTCTTTAGGTCTTGAAACACCTTCTCCACTAGAGGTCCCCATTCAAGCTTATCCTTGCATGTCAACCGAGTGAGAAGAGCAACAACTTGAGAGTAATTCTTGATGAAGATACAATAAAAGTTAGTAAAATGAAGAAAGTATTGTACGTCTCTAATCGTCTTCGGAACCTCTTAGGATACGATTGCTTCTACCTTCTTGGGATCCATCTTCAAGCCTTCCATAGTCGCAATGAAATCCAAAAATTCCATCTCTATTTGATAAAATAAACACTTTTCTAACTTGGCATATAGTCCTCGTTTATGTAGTTTCTTCAAGACCAAACGAACATGCTTTTCATGCTCTTCCTCATTTTTGGAGAATATCAGAATATCATCCAAGTAGATGACAACAAAATTGTGAAGGTGCTCTCAAAAAATGTCATTCATCATATGTTGGAAGACCATTGGAGCATTGGTAAGACCAAAGGACATGACATTATACTCAAAATAGCCATACCTTATATGGAACGTTGTTTTCTACTTATCTCCTTATTTGATTCGTACGAGATTGTAAGCTCCCCTTAAATCAATTTTTGTAAAGATCCTTGAACGTCCAAGTTATTCTAAAAGACCAAAAATCAAGGATAACGGGTAATGATTCTTCTTTGTTACCTTGTTGAGGCCTCAATAGTCTACGCACATCCGCAACGAGCCATCTTTCTTCTTCACAAATAGGATGGGTGCTTTAGTTGACGATTTTGAATGACGGATGAAGTTCTTAGCTAGATTCTTGTCGATGTACTTTTGTAACTCCGCCAACTCTATCTGCGATAGATTGTAGATTGGACCAAAAGGTGGTTATGCTCCTTCCTACTAGTCTATGGCGCAATCATATGGTTGGTGTTTCGGTAGCATGTCGGCATTCTTCTTTTGAAACATGTCTTTAAAATCCTTATATTGCTCCAGTATACTTGCTGTCGAGATCTTCTCCACAGTAGTTGGAGCTGCATAAATGACAAATGGTGTGCCTTCCTTGGATGATCTTATAAACGCTCTTGCTCCAATGAATATGGATTTTTCTATTCGAGATTTTCTACTAGGTTGCTCTAGGGTGGTTTTGTGGAGAAGGTCATCTTCCGCAACCTCCAATCTATGGATGGGTTATGCTTTTCTAACCAGGAAAGACCAAGAATAATAGGATTTGATGGGATCTAATAATGTTGAAAATAATATAACTACTATGGCCCTTAAACGTCACTTCTATAGGTTTTGATTCATGGATGACACTACCAGACAATAAAGGTCGCCCATCTATGACCTCAACGTGAACAGATTTGAATTTTTGTACTGAAGAGATCTTATGATCTTATGATGCCCACCAATTCATCAGTCATTGTGACCCATGTCAAAGAATGGGTCGACCTACTGGAACTTTAGTAATGCAATTGATACCAATTCAAGCTCAAGTGCCTTTAGAAAAATAGAGAATTGATTTTGTGGATCTAATTACATCAGCCTCGAGAAATAGACAAAAACGGTATATATTGGTAGCAACGGTGTTGGGATAGAGTGAATTTGCGTCAAGAAAACGTTGGGCTTATGGCTATCACTAATTATTCAATTAAGCTTGAAAATAAGGAAAGCCCTAAGTTTATATATAATTTTTCTCTTTTTAAGTAATTACATCAAATACACAATCTTCAAGTAATCCACAACTTCCAAAATATGATAAAATCTTCCAAAACCTTGTTTATTCTTATGTGGAGATTTTCTTGAACTTCAACACCTCATATTTCCTAATCTGACTATTCAAACAAACTCAAATTTTACATGAGGTACTGATGTATTTTTATTAATTTTTACAACAATTTTCAATTGCAAATTCACTGCGGATCTTGAGATATCTTGAAAATCCTAACAATCACTTCAAACCCTTGTCTTTATATACCCACGTACAATTTTCTTCATATCTTACAAAATATAAGCTCAAATGCCACGAAATTTGTGTATATAGCTTTTTAACACATAATTTTACATTCTCCCAAAGTTTGAGCCAAAAATTCATCTGAATACTCAAGTTATGACTCCAACCATTACTACAAACAAAACCGCTTACTTACTGCCTTTGATTTGGAAGCGTCGCCTTCAACTCCTTACAACTCCTTCATATGAATACCAAAAGTAATAATTATTTCACAAAAGATGTAGGCCTTGAAATCGTCGTTCCAGTCGCACCTTTCGATCTTCAAAAGCTGCTGTAAAACTCCTCGTACTTTCAAAAGAGTAACAGTATGTCTTAAATAAACACCTTAACTTCAAACGGTTATAATTTTTTCACCCTAACTCCAAATCCTCTAATTTTTGTACACAAATTGTTCTCCAAACCCTAAAATTTACAATCCTAGCTTTTAATATCCGAATGCTCTCTTTGAAGTCGCCGAAACCCTTCTTAAGGTCGCAGGCAACCTCCTCAAAGCCCATTAGGCATAGTATTCGACCAATAGGGATGAAGTTTCCCATTCCTTGCCTTCATCCGACCATGTCTTGCTTTCATCCCTCCCAATGAGCTTCCTACTAGTTTAGATTTTCATCCTTAGGTTTCCATCTTTTTCCAAGGTTTCATTCTAAACATTTAGGTCCTATATATATATATATATATATATATATATATATGTATATATATATATTAATGTCAAAATCAAAAGAAATAAAGAAACAAAGTAAAGTTTCTTATACCAACTCCTTTTAATTTAATCTACCAGCCACTCTAACATACATCTAGATTTATCAACATATAATATGTTTTAGCTAATTTTTACATACTGTAAGCATTTATAGTACGACAATGACACCGTTTATAAGAATTAGATAAATTGGATGAAACTAGAGCCAATGCATTAATGATAATGGAAACTATCCAAAAACGAAGGAAGACTTATTATGATAGTAAGCTTAGACCAAAGATTTTTATGCCAAATAATTTGGTACTTCTTTATGATAGTCAATTTAAAAATTTTCTAAGAAAATTTTGAATTTGATAATATGGGCCATATCGAGTTATTAACGGATTTCCAAATGATTCAATACAATTGAAAGATTTTATGGATACTAAATTTATTACATGGATCAATGGCAATCGACTCAAGCTTTACAATACTTAAACCCAAGATGGATTTTCTATTACTCAAGGGAGAGTCGACCCAATTGATTGGACCACAGTAAGAAGTAGGAGGGAGACTCTTGACAAGCATCGTGTTTTCTTTTGTGGTTAAGGAGAAGATGGCAAATATGATGTCTGAGAAAGCAAGGTTGGAAATCAATTGAAAAGAATGGCAAGAACGTCTATGGATAGAGATTGCGATGTTGCAGACTAAACTAGCAACATTAGCAAAGGAAGCCAATAATTTAGTGTAGACCAATATGCCAGTTTTAGCAACAACACCTTCGAAGATACCTTTGAAATCAATAGAAGAATGGCAGAAGATGTTGGAGGAGCATGACAACCAAATTATCCGACATGAGTCTCAGATACGGGAATTAGGTTTGTTGAATGAAGATCTGACAACACGTTTGGATAGAGAACCCTCGAACACTGAGGCAGATGACAAAGATGTAAAAAAGAGAAGATCACCAATTCAAAGGGTGGTAAGCCAACGCCATTGACTGAAGAAGTCAACGCTGCTAGGTCTTTATAAGTTGAGGCTAAATAAGATTTGCGAGGATGCTGCACAATTAGGAGTGGGACTATGTAGAATAAATAAATAAATTATGTGATAAGTTATTGGTTGGTTATTAATAATCTTGAGAATTACACTAATGGTTAGGCAATTTAATTATTAACAATAGGTTGTTAGTGGAATAAATGGTTAAGAATTCAAAGGGTCATAACCTTTGGAATCCGCTGGCTGATAGATCATCTTTTTGGTAGGATAAATAGGTTGAGAAAAGAAAGATCGAGGCCAAACTATGAGAGTCGTAAACCAAGAGCTAGACTATGAGAGTCGTAAACAGGGATAAGCTTGGTGCTACCTCTTTGTTTTCTTTGTTTTTATTATTTGCTCATGAAGAATTGTAATTGAGAGAAGTATTGTTGAATTGATAGTCATAGAATAGATTATGTATTGAATCAAGACAGAAGTAGTAAGCCTTGGTATTTTGTAGTTTGATAATTGATTTCAAATAGCAAGAGTATAGTCAATTGTGACACAAATAGACCCAATTTATATAACTAGTCTTTTCTCATATTTACTATTAGTTCATATGTTTTAGTATATCGAAGCTTGAATACAATGAGAACAACAGAGCTATATGCAATAATAAAGGTGCAATAAAAAAGAAGCTCAAAAATGACAAAAGATCAATACAAATTCCTATCAAAAGGAACAATTATAATTCAATGTAGGAAATAAGATATGTTTACTTTGTTGTAATATCAAGACTACTCGTCTTTGTGATAAGTTGAACTATTGTAGGCTTGGATCTTTTTCTATTTGTAGATAAATCAATCCAATTGCTTATTGATTATATCTATTAAAGTCAATAAAGATCCATTCTATCTTTCAAATGTCTCTTCTTGAACCATGTAAGACTGTGAATATATCAAGAAGAAGACAAGTTCTACCTCCTCCTATAGAAATTGACAATAATAAAAAGTTCAAAGTGGAAGAAATTCTAGATTCAAGGCGGCATCAAAATAAATTAAAATATCTTATCCATTGGCATAAATATGACATTAGTGAACGTACATGGTAGTCAATAAAGAATCTTATAAATACAACAAAGATAATGGAGGTTTTTCATCGATGACATCCATCAAAATCAAGATAAAGAATACTAAGTCTTTGCTATAAAAGAAATAAGGTCTAGGAAAGATTGCATTCTACCTTCTATCTTTGTTTGTGGTTTTTATATATTTGTGATATTAAGAAAATAAAGGACTAATAACTAGTGGATTTTATTCAAGAATCTTCTTTTGCTGACTTGTTGGATGAGACATTATCACAACCTTCAAATCGATACAATTGAGATGAAGATTTTCAAGAATGACATGTTCTTCTTCAAATAGATGGCAAGATACAACGTATTTGGTATCATGACCTTAAAAAAGACTCCTAATATTTGGTGATTTTATTAGATGTAGAAACAACTCTTGATAGTCTTCCAAATATTTTATTTGAAGAAGTCATGAAGGCCCCAAGAACAATCAAATAATTGGGTGGTCTTTTCGCCTTTGTATGGGATACTATAGAGGATTGAGCGGCCCTATCAACCATCTTCAAATAGAACGAAGATCAAAATATGTAACAAATATAATTTGCCACATCTTAGATTTCTTCAACATATGATAATTGCTCATCATAGAACTTGTCCTTTAAAGGGGAGGTAATATCATGGACATACACATGTAAACCAATAATTACCTATATAATTAGATAAAAGTAGATAAAAATAGATAAATTCTATAATATCTTCTATAGAAGCTTTTTAGAAGCTTCATAGATATTGCTTTGACTTTATAAGTATCTATAATTGACTTTTTACGTTAAAAACATAGTCAATACGTTGGCCATATGCCACACATGTTGGTAGCTTGAAGAACAAGCTAATTATGTGGTCTACACATAGAAAACTTCCCTTGTAAGCTAAAGCATGTGTCCTATAAAGTCAACACATATTAGAGGTCCTATAGAACATCGTTACATAGCTCTTTATTTGATAGTATATATAGAGGCAATAATGAAGCCATCTTCACTCTTGTCAATTCTTTTCTTGCTTTTAGTCTAGATTTAAGAGTTTCTAATTTCCTTTGTCTTTTGGCAATAGCCATTCTAGTTTCTTTTTAATATACTTACTACTTTATTGTTATTTTGTTACTTTTCTTTTAACAAAAATATTTTAGGTTTATGCATCTTCTTCCAATTTATGTTTCTTAACACCATGAAGACTTTCAAAAATGAATTTAAATCATAGAATAGTTATGAATCGTTTTCTATCAAAGATGCACCTTCGATAATGTACCAAAAGAAAGTACTTTATAAAAAATAATAAGTGTTAAAAAATTTAAAGTGAGTTTAAAGGTGGATAATTTGTAATCTTTAAAATACAAAAATAGTGAAATAGTCCATTTGATTCTAACACAAAATAACAACAATAAGTTAGCATTTTTGTCAAATTATAAAGGACATGAATCTTAGAGAACTAAAAGATCAATACATTCTTGTGTCACTCAAAAAGACTAGAAAATCATTCAAAGATGATATAATATTAAATTAAAATAGTTATTGCCAAAGATAAGAAAACTAAAAAGTCTTGAAACTAGACTAAGAACTGAAAAGGCATTAAAAAGAGTGAAGAAGGCTTCTTTCTTGCCTCTATATATATTATCTAACTAAGAGCTATATAACAACATGCTATTAGACATTTGACACTGTCCAATTTGTGAAATATGTATCTTAACTTACAAGGCAAGTTTCTAATATGCATGCCATATTGCAAGCTTATATCATAAGCTATCTAGACTTGCAATACATAGCTAACTTGTTGGCTAAGTTTTTAAGCTACCAATGAATTATAAACATACATAATGACAAATATACATTTATGAAGCTTCTAAGAAGCATCGCTATAAGATAATATCAAATCTACCTACATTTATCTTCTATCAATCACTTCTTATCTAGGTAAATTTATATGTCCATATTAGTTCTTCTTCTAGTCTTTGACATCTAATCTCTCTTGCTCCCTTACTTCTACAAACTACCATCTTTTTACTAATCTTTGTTTCAGCTCAAATTATATTTTTTTATCTATCTGCTAAATGTACTTATTGCCTTTAATATAATAATTGCCAAGGATTTATTCAAAAATAATAAGATTTATTGATTGAACATTTTGTCTATTAAATATTCAATTAATACTATAATAGGTAAGAAAATCAAGTTATTTAGAGAAAGAAATCTTTGCACTTATTTTGATAAAAAATAAAATTTAAAAAGTAGTATTGAAATGGCACTAAAAGAACAAAGTAAATATTAAAAATTAGATCAAGATGAAAAAAAATCTATAACATTATATTAAAGAATAATTGATTAATGTTAGAAAATACATATATTTAGGAAGACTAGATGTTGTATTATAACATGGCTATTAAATAAAAAGAAATAATATATATATATATATATATATTGTAGAAGAACTTTATTAAAAATATTATAGCAAATTATTTAAGAAGTATAGGTAATTGATAAGAATATCAAAATTAGTAATTTTTAATATCACCTCTTTATAAAATGGACTTTTACTTACTTTATACAGCTATAAACGAAGGAAAAAATCTAGATAAAAATATAATTAATATAAGAATCTTAAAGAAAGAATTAAGGATATTTTATAGCAAATTTTATCTAAAAAAACCAATAATTAATATTTAAAGAAGATTGGTTGTGAATCATGGTCAAACTTAGACCTCAAGGCATAAAATGACACACCTATGGCAATTATGGACTTCTTTGGTTATTTAGAACTTCTAAATATAAAAATAAAATAAAGACAAGTTCTTTAAATATTACTTTTAAATGATTTGATTTTATAAGATTCGTAGCAATAAATTTGTAGAGGATTATATATATGAAATGGAAAATAATCCTTGTATTCTATTTGAGTATTGGCCGGCTTCCTTCTCCAACTTTCATGCCAATCTTTCAAAGTTAATAATTCTTAATTCTACTATTCAATTGCTCTCAATTTTTTTATAATTTTAGGCAATTTAGCTTACTATTAGTATAAATATTTTTACTTCAATCTAATTAACATATCTTAGAAGATCAATGAATATTTCTAAGATTTATGTTGAATTTTATTAAAATTTATTTAAAATTATAATAGACCTTCATTAGAAAATTATTAGAATTTGAATAGAGTTCACTTAAGTATTGATTAAAGTTTTATTTAAACTTATTTATAATAATATTAAAAATTAATAAGAAATAAATTATGATTTTTTTTAATTTTTTAATTTTTTTAAAAATAATTTCTTTAATATTTCTTCATTAATATTATAATATTAATGAAGATGATGCCTATTATAGCTAGAAAACATGTTATTACTTGACTTATTCCTCTTCAACCAAATTTTTGTTATTGATACCTACAAATAATTAGTTATTGCATGTAATAGCTTGAGCAATAAATTATTTCAAAGAATCTACTTTCAATATTATTAATAATAAATCTATGATATTATTTTTTAATCTATATTAAAATTTATTGATATGGATTTTTTTGTTCTAATTCGCATCACAAGCAAGTTTTTCAAATTTAGTAATATATATGGTAGCAAATCATGATTCTTATCATAAAGATAAGAGCTTAGTATTTATTATTCTTTTTTATCACTTTTTTCAAATATTACTATAAACACTTTTTAAAATAAATTCAAATTATAAAAGAATTATAAATTTTTTTCTATAAAAAATATGAACCATAGAAATATTTCTAAATATAAATATACCTATAAATTTAATTTTAATAAATCCATCGGAGTATTAGAAAGAATACAATCTTAGATAAAACTTGACTTGTTGCAAAAATCCTGAAAATTTTGATCTTGTTCCATCAAACCTCTTGTGCATACTAAACTTTATTTTTTTTGTGTTGTAGAAGCAAGACTTTTTGGATTTGGTTGTGAGGTTAATCTATTTGCTTTCTTTAACTTGTTAACTTCTTGGCATAGACTTTGAACTTCTTCCATAGACATAGAAATAGTCTTTTTGTGGTTGGTGTAGGTGATATGTGAGATTTCTACCCTAAAGATATTAATAAGCTCATAAAGATCTATGATAGTTACAAATTTATTCTCAATTTTGTAAAGTATAACATCTATGATTTTTTCTTCTATTTCAAATAGCTTAATAAATCCATAAGTCAAATTAGAGGAAGGTAATCCACAACCTCTAATTTTAAATGAGAATTTCTACAAAAAAAAAGTAATCAATCATTTAAAAAATAAATCAATGTTAAAAAATAAATATTACTTTAAAGTGGATAGTTTGTAACTATTAAAAGATAAGAATAGAAGTAAAATAATCTACTTACTTCTAAAAATAAGATAAAAATTATGAATTATGATTCTTGTTAATTTGTCAAAGAGAAGAATTCAAAGAAGATATATTAATACGTGAAAAATGAATCAAAGATAGATTAAAAATTAGAAATAATAAAAATAAATATATTTAATAAAAAACTCAAATAGCTATTATTAAAAGCTAAAAAACTATAGAGTCTGAAAACTAGACTAGAAGCAAAAAAAAATTGACAAGAGTGAAGAAGGCTTTATTTTTGTTTCTATATATATTATTTATTTAATAGCTACATGCAAACATTCTATAGGATCTCCAATATGTATTTAATTTATGAGACACATGTCTTAACTTCTAAGAAAAGTTTCTTATATATGTGCCATATTGTTAACTTGTACTATAAGCTATCAATACATGTGATACGTGCCTAACTTGTTGGCTAAGTTTCTAATCTACCAATCACCTATAGACATGTATAAAGGTGAAATCACATTTATGAAGCTTTTAGGAAGCTTCTCCACAAGATACTATCAAATTAACCTAATTTTATGTACTTCTGTCTATTCATATTATTTGGATAACTATAGGTATATCTATGACACATTGTTTCTGTATTTTTTTCAATGATTACTAAAAAATAGTGGTTTTTTTAATTTTTTTTTAATTAGGTTTGAATCATAATTCTTCTTTAGCTTTCTATTTAATTAAAAAAATGATGTTTGTAGATGTTGAAATAATTCAAATCATCTTTATACTACCACTTCTAATCAATCTTATTTTTTTAAGATAGTAGATTGAGTTGATGCATTTAAGCATTAAAGTTTTCATTTACTCTTGCATATGTGCTATTACTCCTTTGATTGTATAAAGTTTTTTTATAATAATATAATAAAAAAAGGTATCTAATATTACTTGGAATAAAAAATTAAAAATTAAAAATTAAATTAAATAAGAAAATGGAAAATTTTAAGAATAATAATAATTTACTAAGTCAAACTATTTTTTAATTTTCATTCTTTTCCATAATTTTCTAATATCACTCTATTAGAATCTACAAAATTATTTAAAACAAGAAACTTTTTTTAGTTTCTAAAATAATATAAGAATCTAATAAAACCATTTCTAATTATATAGATTAAAAAAAGTCTTGAATAAGATATGAATTCAAGAAAGATCTTGAAAACACCAATAATGGTCTTAGTCTTATTTTTATATATACTAGCTACCAAAAGAATTCAATAAAAGATTTCTATGAATTATGAGAATTGTGATGCAAGCCTTAAGTCATAGATTGGTTCCAACACAATCTTCTTTAACAAGAAAACATATAACACAAGTTTAAATAGCTACATGGTATGTTTGTAAAAGTCAAAATATCTCCACAAGTAGAAAAACCATGCATCTATGTTGGCATAGAAACCAAGATTTTCAAATTACAAAGCTAGAACAATACATATTTGCAAAACAAGTACCTAGTTTAAACTTTGATAATTTTTCTTCATCTGTTTATTGTCCATGCACGTCTATTGACATAGTTGTCATGTAGTTCTTTCAAATTTTGTAGACACATATTTAATAGGCAACCAATTGTTTAGGGTCCTTTAAATATTAGTAATAGAGGAGTAAGGAGGAGGAATTGGGGATGTATATATAATAAAATAAAATATAACAAAACAAAACAAATCTATTCTGGACAATTAGATAATGTTAATGGTTTTGGATTCATATTGATATATTGATAAAAGGAACCATTTGGATATTGTATTCATCCACCACCCTGTACCAGCGAGATCTATTCCACTAAGGCAGCAAACGTACCCTGCAGAAGGCACGTTGTTGGTTCATTCCAAAGCCCGAGTTACTGAGAACTTGGAATTGTGACAACCTGTGCCGATTCACTCCAAAAACCGTGGAAGTGATTTTGGGCAGGATGGTGCTCAGGTTTTCCCCAAGAGGCAACCGTGACGAGGCCCAGCCCGGAGGGGAGGGGCAAAAGAGGGAACCGCAGAGATGGGAGGTCCGACCAACCGGATTCGAACCAGTGACCTAAGGATTTCTGCCAACTCTACAGCCCTCCGCTCTACCAACTGAGCTATGGTCGGCCTTGTACCCCCACCGCGCCCTGTTCACAGTGGGATTCGAACCCACGCCCTTTCGGACCAGAACCTTAATCTGGCGCCTTAGACCAACTCGGCCATATGAACACGCTCCTTGCTGACGTGGAGGCCACCCCTTGCCACCTTATCAACTTCGACGTCCCCGCGCCTCCCCTCATCCTCCTCCCTGCATTGCATTGCTCCTGCCGCCATCCCATCCTCCCATTTCACAACACGCCGCTCTCCTCCCATGCCAACCAACGCACACGGACCCACTCCATCAACATTCCCCACACGCCTGCACGCACCACCACTACCTCGCATCCCCGCATCCATCCTCGCATTCCACAACACGCCTGTCTCTGCTCCGGAGATGGGTGCTCTTCATCCTCCATCAACAACTCACCTTCTTCTTCCGCTCCCCTGCCTCGCATTCGCTCCACCAACCACATCACAACGTCAAACACCCTCTACTCGCTCCTGCGTCGAGCTCGAACCGTGCCCCGCCATGCTCCTCGTTCCACGGATCGCACAGACGTCGTCCACTGAGCACCTAATTCCACCACGCTCGCGGCCGCTCAAACTCGCATCAAAACCGCTCCCGATCACCTGCCATGTTATCACTGCGACTCCTCCACATTTCTGCCCAAACACGATTCACATCGCCCACATCCCACCGCACACTCATCGTGCCTGCGTGCGTCGATTCCAATTTACACAACTCATGAACTTTCACCTCTAATTTAATTTATGTACACCTCAACCAACGGTGACGAGTTTAATATCTCAATTTTTCTAATGGATCTACCAAATCAAATGTGTGATTCTAAGTTTGGACACAAAAAGGATAATTCATTTTTGCCAACATTTTATTCATGTGTATTGAATGTATGAATATAAATGCATCTTTTATTAAAAAAAACACTTTTGTTATAAAAGTGTCCATGATATTGTCTTTTGGAGGTTGTCATACTGTAGAAAACAAAACCATAAAAGAAAAATGAAAAAAATTGTAGTTATAGAAGGTGGAAATTACTTGCATAGACAACTAATTAGGATGGCTTGGTATATAATCATAATCTTTTCTAATTAGTAGTGGCTTAGAGCATTAAGGTTAAATGATTGTTTTGAGAATCCAAAGTCTTTGGAAAAACATAACATTTATTAGAATGTTTTTGTTTACTTAAGAAACTTATTTGTAGTATCAAATATTGTCTTATTAGAAATGTACATTATATGTCTAATTGGAATTAAATCATGTAGTAATTATTGCATTATATATGATTGTGGTAGAAAAGCATGCAAAATGATGTCGGTTGTATATTTGCTTTTGTAGATTTATAAGAATCAATACATGTGGGTGATTGAATATAAATATATTAGTCATAAATATAGATAATAATTAATAAAAACAAAATAGTAATATTAATTTTTTATTTACATTAAATTTTAATTTTTAAAAAATCAAAACATTTCTATGTACCATCAAAATTTACAAAAGATTTTTTTTAAAATTTTTTTTTTGGGATTTAATTGGTTGTTTTGTGTTTTTAAATAAGACTTATTGATGTCATGAAACAACTACTTTTTTGAAAAAATGTAGCCTTGAAAAAATACAAAGACATATTTAGGCATGTTTTATATTTTTTTTTAAAAATAATATGTATTTAGTTTTTTTAAGTATTATGAAATATTCTTTGATTATTTCTTAATTAATAAGTTTGATACATATTTTTATCAAAAATTGATCTATTTTGATAAAAAATGGATTAATCATTTTTCTTAAAATTATCAAAGTTCTTTAAAAACTACAAATTATCTTCTTATAAAATTGATATTATTTTTATATTATATATATAGATATATATATTATTTTAGTACAAAAATTCTCATTTCTTTACAAGTATAGCAAATTTTATAAAGATTGTTTTATTTTCATACTTCCATTTTTAGGTTCTTTTTTTGTATCGTAAGAGATAACTTAACTTAGTTTAATATAGATTTCTAATCTTTACTTAAGAGTGTGTTGGATGTGCATTTGTATTTGGATTAAATTACATACTTGTGATTGATTTGTAGAACTTGATGTCTTGTATTTAACGATCTTTGTTTACATGACACATTATTTATTGCTCACCCACAATCTAATAGCAACTATACAAATATTTGGATTATTGGATGAATAGATATTCTTGCCATATAATCTATTTAAATGCAACATTGTGCATTTGGCCTTTGTAATAGGATCTTTGGTATTGGTGGTAAAAAAGGCCTACAACCGTATTTTTTAATTTAAGTTATAGATATTGGCTTCACTAGCTAGGCATACATTATTGTGCATATTTAAGTATTGATAGGCCACAGTTTGTATTAATGTAATATTTAAGAACATTATAGTTAAGACGACCAACACAACTAGATGTCAAGGATTTGATCATTAAAGAATTAAAAGATCAATACACTCTTGTGTCACTCAAAAGACTAAAAAATCACTCAAAGATGATATAGAATTATGCTAGAATGGCTATTGCCAAACATAAAAAGACTAAAAATTCTTGAAACAAGAATAAAAACTAAAAAGACATTGAAAAGAATAAAGAAGACTTCACTCTTGTTCCTATATATACTATCTAATTAAGAGCTACATTGTCATAATATATATTTTCTTGTTTGGAAGTACATTGGAAATCTAACTATAGAAGGTGAAGTTGTATTTTAAAAATATCCAAAAAATCTTTATAGGTTTCACCCATATAAAAGTAATGCAATTCGAATTTTTATTAAAAAATGCTTAAAGATAGTACAAAGTGCTCAAAAACACTCTTTTTAGTAACTTCAACCATACATAAATTCCAATTGTCTTATTACTTTTATAATTAGGTAATTTTGATTTTTCTTTACAAGCTCTAATCCTTGTCAGTGAACTTTGGTGAGTTGTAATTTCTAATTTGATTGTCTACTTGGTGCAAGATTTTACTTATAAATGCCATTATAAGCCTCTTATATGCTTGAAAAAAAATTCAATCCAATTCAACTTATAGATTGTTAAAAAATGTCCAAAAATTTCACTAATATCACTTGTTCGCCAATTTAAAAGTTGATGCAAATATTCTAGTAGCAATGTCTTATTTTCCAATTATTAACTTCAATTCAAAATTAATATATAGCTTGATATTGAAGTCTTCTAATACCATGGTAAATTTTACCTTATTTGGACTTATAGATCTTTAAATATCATAGAAATCCTATCTAATCCTAAACTATCAACTTCTAATACCTTCTTATTTCAAAACCTAGATATCTCCTAATTTCATTATTAGATTAATACAAAATTTTATACATATTTAGTATTCCTAATCAGCCAAGTATTATCAAAGTTTTAATTATAGATGTGACATCAATTGCACAAACTAGCTAAGAGAACTAGCCCTAATTGTATTGCATAAAGCTCAAGTCATTGATATAATCCCTGACTTTGAACAGCAATTACAAAGTTATTTTAAATCCTACAAAAATAAATCTTATATTCCTAAAATAAGCTTAAAGCTAGTTCACGAATCCTAATTGATGATCTTTGAATGTTTCCCTACTTTGTTCTAGATGGTCGTTTTAGTAGCTAAAGGTCTAACTTCAACCTTGTCCTACAAACGGTCAATCCCCGGGTATTAAATGAACCTATTCTAGAGATTTTTTAGCTCAACCATACCTTCAATTTAATCTGAGTATCAATTATGCTAATTATTTATCTCTTGTAGTTTTATTTTATGAATTTATGGCCAATCTAAAATAGTAAAAGAAACTCTATAGCCTAGAAGGAAAAATTACTAACCAACCATTTAACTACTAGCTATTAAGACAAGAAAATAAACTAAGAAGCTTTTATAAAAGCCATGTTCAAATATCTTAAATTATTATTGAATCAAGATGATTAGATGTTAATTAAAAATTTATTTTTGATTATATTTTCGTCATATAGTTGTGTGTCACGGACATACATATAATTACCTATATGAATAGATAAAAGTATGTAAAAGTAGGTTAATTGTGTAATATCTTCTAGAGAAGCTTCTTAGAAGCTTCATAGACGCTGCTTTGACTTTATAGGAGTCTATAGTTGACTTTTAGGTTAGAAACTTGGTCAACAAGTTAGCCATGTGCCACGCATGTTGGAAGCTTAAAGAACAAGCTAACTACGTGGTCCATCCATAGAAAACTTGCCTTGCAAGCAAAGGCATGTGGCCTAGAAAGTCAACATATATTGGAGGTCTTATAGAACATCGCCACGTGGCTTCTAGTTAGATAGTATATATAGAGGCAAGAGTGAAGCCCTCTTCACTCTTGTCAACTCCTTTCTTGCTTCTAGTCTAGTTTCAAGGGTCTCTAGTTTTCTTGTATTTTGGCAATAGCCATTCCAGTTTCTTTCTTAATATACATATTTCTATTTTGTCCTATTTCTTTTTGAGAAAAGTCTCACTTACTCTTTAGCTTTCATCGAGTTCTTGTCCCTGACAGATTGACAAGAGTACACTTACAATATCAGAGCTTTGTCTTTTCTTGATTAAGAGTGGATTACCCCTTTTTCTTGATAAGACATAAGCGCATTAGAAGTTGCGGATTACCCTCTTTTAAACTGATATTGTTCTTAGTATTTTCTTTGTTATCAATTCCTCTCTTCTATTTGTTTTGAGCGTTGTTAGACATCTTCTCTTTTCTAAGTGCTACTATGGCAGAGCTTGTTGAAATGAAGAGTGTAATGGCACAGATGCAAGAACAATTGAGGGAGTTAATGCTTGCGATGCATCAACTCAATTTACCACCACAAGGAGCAACAAGAATCGTAGGAAGTGAAGATATAGAGATGATTGGGGCTGCTTCAACATCTGCACCAAACCATGTCCCTTCTCCCAGAATGGAACACCCTTTGAGTGTTAGGGAACCGAGAGTTACCTTGCCCGAGAAGTTTGATGGTACCAGATCCAAGTTTCGAGGATTCATCAATCAGGTCCAACTAGTGATTGAACTTCAACCCCAGAGCTATCCAACTCCAGGGTCACAAGTAAGATTCATTGGTACACTTCTTTCAGGTTCAGCATTGTCATGGTTTTCATCTTTTCTTGAACGACGAGATCCAATATTGGATAATCTGGAGGCTTTTTTGGCGGAGTTTCGATCCATGTTTGGAGAACATGATGCAATTCGTGTTGCAACCAACAAGATCCGTATTTTGCGACAAGGCAATCGATCAGTAACATTATATGCTTCGTAATTTCGACAACTTGCAACTGATATCAAGTGGGATGATGCCGCACTTGTGAGTCAATTTCTCTACGGATTACAATATGAGGTAAAGAAATTGATGCTTAATTTACCTGATCCTCAAACATTGAGTCAAGCAATTGACTTTGCTGTGAAGTGCGACAATCGACTTTTTGAATTTCGATCCGAGAGTCGCACAAGTGGGCCTCAACGTTACTACAATTCAATGGCAACACCGACGTCTCCTCAACACATACCTTCGGAAGTAGAGGATATGCAAATTGATGCGGTACGTTTCAAACCTCTTACTGAGCAAGAAAAGTCTCGTCGTCGACAAGAAGGATTGTGCTTATATTGTGGAGAACCTAAGCACACTGCTCAACATTGTCCAAAGAAGCGACGTAACTACAAAATGAGGAGTACGGCTGTCAAAGAAGACAGTATGTCGGAAAACGAGTACGTCCAGCTACAATAGGGACCGTGCGGCTGGAATCTTGTACAATTTCTAATAAAGGTCCTATCCTCTCCTCAAAACCATCTCCTTGTTTTATAATAGATGTGCGTTTAGGACCTAATAATTACAAAGCCTCTGCCTTGGTAGATTCAAGAGCCTCATCTTGTTTTTTAGATGAAGAATTTGCTAGATGTCATAGAATATCATTAATACAAAAAACTAAACCTGTACACGTAGAAGTCATAGATGGTCGTCCGTTGTCTTCTGGAGATGTAACTCACGAAACACTTCCTGTAGATGTAGTAATAAATGGTCATAGTAGTTGCGTAATTTTTAATATAATTAGATCTCCCTCTAATCCAGTAATTTTAGGCTTATCATGGTTAGAAAAGTATAATCCTCGAATAGATTGGATTTCTCGTAAACTTGATTTTCCTCAGAGCATTAGTAACAGTTCTATTAACCAAGTAAAAAACCATGAGTCTAGTATAGTAAAACTCACACCTATAGGTGCAAAAGCATTTATACACGCAGCAAAAGAAGGATCAACTTTTGCTATTTATACTGCACCTATTTCTGAAAGCGTAAAGACTTCAAGTGGCATTCCAAGTCAATATCAGGATTATCAAGACGTTTTTGAGAAAAAGAATGCAGATATTCTTCCTGAGCATCGCCCATATGATTGTTCAATCGATCTCAAGGAAGGAACTCAGCCACCATTTGGACCAATTTACAGTTTATCGCAAGATGAGTTGGCTGAACTCAAGACATATATTGACGAGAATTTAGCGAAGAATTTCATACGCCATTCAAAATCTCCAGCAGGAGCTCCAATTTTATTCGTAAAGAAAAAGGATGGATCTTTACGAATGTGTGTTGACTATCGAGGACTCAACAAGATCACAATCAAGAACAGGTATCCATTACCTTTGATATCAGGACTCCTTGACCAGTTAAATCAAGCTAAGATCTATACAAAAATAGATCTAAGAGGAGCATATAATCTAGTACGGATCAAAGAAGGAGATGAATAGAAGACTGCGTTTCGAACCAGGTACGGGCATTTTGAATATAATGTCATGCCTTTTGGACTCACGAATGCACCAGCTACTTTTCAACATCTCATGAATGATGTATTTTGTGAATTCTTAGACAATTTTGTCGTCTGCTACCTAGACGATATCCTGATTTATTCTAAGAATGTTGAAGAACATGAAATACATGTTCGTCAAGTATTACAAAAACTCAGAGATGCAGGATTGTACGCCAAGATGGAAAAGTGTGTATTTCACACTACTCAAGTTGACTTTTTAGGATACATCATTTCAAATGATGGTCTTATGATGGATTCTAAGAAAGTCCAAACAATCATGGATTGGAAGATTCCAAAGACTGTGAGAGATGTCCAATGTTTCTTCGGATTTGCCAATTACTATCGGATCTTCATCAAAGACTTCTCACGAGTTGCAGCTCCACTTACACGCTTGACTAGTAAAGATAAATTCCAATGGAATCAAGAAGCGGAAGCAGCATTTGAAGCCTTGAAGACATCGTTTGTCTCTGCACCAGTCTTATATCGTGTTGATTTTTCCAAGGCATTTTTTATGGAAACAGACGCATCGGATTTTGCCTTGGGTGCAGTTTTATCACAAATGGGAACAGATGACAAACTTCATCCGATAGCTTTTCATTCAAGAAAATTCTCAGCAGCCGAGATCAATTATGAGATCCACGATAAAGAACTTCTTGCCATCGTGGATTCCTTTCAAGAATGGCGTCATTATCTAGAAGGTGCTTCTAGTCCAGTCACTGTGTATACAGATCACAAGAACCTCGAGTATTTCATGTCAGCACGCGTGTTGAATCGTCGTCAAGCTCGTTGGAGTATGTCTTTGTCAAGATTCGACTTCATTATCACTTATCGGCCAGGAAAACAACAAGGTTTGTCCGATGCCCTGTCTAGACGTTCTTATTTTGCACCAAAAGAAGGAGATGCAGCTTTTGAGCAACAAAGAACGGTCCTCTTGAAACCGGAGCAATTTCATCTCCGAGCAGTGAAATCAACATTGATTGTTGATTCAACTTTTCTCAAGCAAATCCAGTCCAGTATGTCCTCAGACCCTCTTGTTCATGATATCGAGAATAATTCTTCCAAGTCTCATGATTCTTCTAAGTTCGAGTTCAAGAATAATCTATTATATTTTGAAGGACGCCTATATGTTCCAAAAGGAAAAGCACGTTTGCGTGTTCTTCAAGCACGTCATGACTTTCCAGCAGCAGAGCACTTTGGATATAATAAGACTCTGGAACTCATATCAAGAGATTTTTGGTGGCCACAAATGTGGAAGTCAGTCAAAGACTTTGTACAATCATGTGATATTTGTTCAAGATCAAAAATTCCTCGACATCGACCTTACGGACTTCTTCAGCCATTACCTATACCAGAACAACCATGGTCTTCTGTTTCTATGGATTTCATCACAGATCTTCCAAACTCAAGATCTTATGATTCTATATTTGTGATAGTAGATCGTTTCACCAAGATGGCACATTTTATGCCATGTACAAAATCTATCACAGGTGAAGAAACAGCTAAGCTTTTCATTGATAATATCTATCGCTATCATGGATTACCTAAAGATATCATATCGGATAGGGGAACTCAATTTGTGTCGAGATTCTGGAGGACTCTTTTCAAGATTTTAAAAGTGGACATAAAGCTATCTTCAGCTTTCCATCCTCAAACTGATGGACAAACAGAGCGCATAAACCAAGTCTTGGAACAGTATTTAAGGTGTACCATCAACTACCAACAAGATGATTGGACAAACCTTCTGCCATTGGCAGAGTTTGCTTATAATAATACGGTACATTCCTCCACGCAACAAACACCTTTCTTTGCCAATTATGGCTATCATCCACGACTTGATACTTTTGATTTTTCAAAAGTTGATAATCCTGCAGCAGAAGATATGGCAAATCGGTTGTCAGAGTTACATGCAATAATGAAGGCGCAGTTGAAGAAAGCTCAAGAACGACAAAAGATAAATGCAGATGTATATCGTAAAGAGCAACCACAACTCAACGTGGGTGATAAGGTATGGCTACTTCGTCGCAATATCAAGACCACTCGACCTTGTGACAAATTGGACTATCGTAGGCTTGGCCCCTTTTCTGTTTCTGAACAGATCAACCCAGTTGCATATCGGTTACATCTACCGGAGTCAATGAAGATCCATCCTGTATTCCACGTGTCTCTTCTTGAACCATATAAGACAGTGGATATACAAGGAAGAAGACAAATGCCACCGCCTCCTATAGAAGTAGATAATAATGAAGAATTTGAGGTGGAAGAGATATTAGACTCAAGGCGGCGCCGAAATAAGCTGGAATATCTTGTTCATTGGTGCGGATATGATATTAGTGAGCGCACATGGGAGCCATCCAGGAATCTAGCAAATGCATCAGCTAAAGTCAAAGTTTTTCATCAACGACATCCATCAAAACCAAGATGAAAAACTCTCTTATAAAAGAGACAAGATTGAGGCAAGATAACATTCAATTTCCTATCCTTGTTTATAAATTCTTTACATTTTGTGACGCTAATTAGATGGAGAGCCAACAACCAGCGGATTCAACTCAAGAACCTTCGTTTGCTGACTTACCGGATGAGACATTGCGATTGTCACAACCTTCAAGACGATGCAACCGAGATGAAGACCCTCAAGAACGACATGTTCTTCCTCGAATAGATGGTGAGATACAACGCGTTTGGTATCACGACCTTGGAAGAGATTCTCGATGTTTGGTGATATTATTGGAGATAGGAAGGACTCCTGATGGTGTTTCAAATGTATTATTTGAAGGAAGTTATGAAGGCCTCAACAGTGATCAAATAATAGGGTGGTCTTCTCGCCCTGGAATGGGACACTATCGATGGCTAAGAGGACCCATCAACTATCTTCGAAGAGAATAAAGATCAGAGTATGTAGCAAATACAATTCGCCGCATATTAGATTTTTTCAATATATAATCACCGCTCCTCGTGGAACTCGTCCCTAGAAGGGGGGGTAATGTCACGGACATACATATAATTACCTATATGAATAGATAAAAGTATGTAAAAGTAGGTTAATTGTGTAATATCTTCTAGAGAAGCTTCTTAGAAGCTTCATAGACGCTGCTTTGACTTTATAGGAGTCTATAGTTGACTTTTAGGTTAGAAACTTGATCAACAAGTTAGCCATGTGCCACGCATGTTGGAAGCTTAAAGAACAAGCTAACTACGTGGTCCATCCATAGAAAACTTGCCTTGCAAGCAAAGGCATGTGGCCTAGAAAGTCAACATATATTGGAGGTCTTATAGAACATCGCCACGTGGCTTCTAGTTAGATAGTATATATAGAGGCAAGAGTGAAGCCCTCTTCACTCTTGTCAACTCCTTTCTTGCTTCTAGTCTAGTTTCAAGGGTCTCTAGTTTTCTTGTATTTTGGCAATAGCCATTCCAGTTTCTTTCTTAATATACATATTTCTATTTTGTCCTATTTCTTTTTGAGAAAAGTCTCACTTACTCTTTAGCTTTCATCGAGTTCTTGTCCTTGACATTGTGTTACAATACAACAACTTAGCTATGTTCTATAAAACTTCCAACATGTGTTAACTTTATTAAACACATGTCTTAACTTATTGGACAAGTTTTCCATATGTGTACTATATAGTTAGCTTGTTTGACAAGCTACCAACATGTATGATATGTAATTAACTTGTTGACTAAGTTTCTAATCTATCAATGAATTAAAAACATGTATAAAGTCCAAATTGCATTTATGAAGCTTCTAAGAAGCTTCTTTAAAAAATTATTATGAAAATAATTTATATTTACCTATTTCTACCTAAGCATATAGGCAATTATTGGAGTTAATATTTATGTCTATTATATTATCTTTCCTTCTAGAGACAAGTTCTATGAAAAGAGGGCATCATCTTTCATAGATCTTATTATTTTTCCTTTTAGTTTTGATGGATGTTATCAATGAAAAGCCTCAACCCTCTTTCCTATATTTACCAACTTTTTTTTAGCTCCTATGTGCATTCACTAATATCATATCCGTGTCACTAAATAAGATATTTTAATTTATTTTAATGCCACCTAAAATTTCAGTCTTCTTTTACTTCAAACTCTTGATTATTATTCACTTCTATAGAAAGAGATAATATTAGTCTTTTTTTTTTGAGATATTAACTATCTTATATGACTCAAAAAGAGATATGTGGAATACAAGATAGATCTTTATAGACTCTAGTAGGTGTAATCAATAAGTAATAAGATTTACTTATTCACAAATATAAAAAAGTGTAATCATATAACAGCCTAACTGTTATGGACATATATTTATTGTAATTGTTATCTGGGTGATATGAGTAGGTAAAAGTAGATTTATTTCATAATATCTTCTAGAAAGTTTCATAGAAGCTTCATAGATGCTACTTTGACTTTCTATGTGTTTATACTTGATTGATAGGTTAGAAACTTGGTCAATAAGTTAACCACATGCCACACATGTTAGTAGCTTGCAGAATAAGCCAACTATATGGCACCCACATAGAAAACTTGCCTTACAAGTTAAGATACATGTTGTGCAAAGTCAATATGTTTTTGGAGGTCTTATAGAACATTACCATGTAGCTCCTAGGTGGACAGTATATATAGAACCAAGAGTGAAGCCTTCACTCTTGTCAACTCATTTCTTGCTTCCAATCTAGTTTCAAGGGTCTCTAATTTTCTTGTCTTTTGGCAATAGCCATTCTAGTTTCTTTTTTAATACACATATTTAGTTATGTCTATTTTTTCATCTTTCTTTGAGAAAAGTCTCACTTTTTTATTTTTTTTTGTTAAGTTCTTATCCTTGACATATTGATAAGAGTGCCCTTATAATATCAGAGCTTAGTCTAATCTTTATTAAGAATGGATTACTTTTTTTTCTTAATAAGACATAAGTATATTAAAAGTTGCAGATTACCTTCTTCTAAACTGATATTATTCTTAGTATTTTTTTTGTTCTCAAGTCCTCTCTTTAATTTATCTTGAGCGATATTAGACATCTTCTCTTTTTTAAGTGTTATTATGGCCAAACTTACTGAAATGAAGAGTGGCATGGCACAAATGCAATAGCAATTGAAGGAATTAATGCTTGCAATGCATCAACTCAATTTATTACCACAAAGAGTATTAAGATTGGCAAGAAGTGAAGATATAGAAATGATTGGAGCTACTTCAACATCTGCACCAAATTATGTCCCTTCTCCAAAGGTGGAACACCCTTCCAGTATTAGAGAACCAAGAATTATCCTACCCAAGAAGTTTGATGGTACCAAATCAAAGTTTTGAGGATTTATCAATCAAGTACAACTTGTGATTGAACTTCAACTCCAAAGCTATCCAAGTCCAAGATCGCAAGTTAGATTCATTGATTTCATCTTTTTTTGAACGACGAGATCCAATATTAGATAATATAGAGGCTTTTTTTGACAAAGTTTTAATCCATGTATAGAGAATATGATGTAATTTATATTGCAAGCAATAAGATCCATATTTTGCTATAAGGCAATCGATCAGTAACGTTGTATGCTTCACAGTTTTGTCAACTTGGAATTGATATGAAGTGAGATGATCTTGTACTTATTAGCCAATTTTTCTATGGATTACAATATGAGGTAAAAAAATTAATGGTCAATTTACTTCATCTTCAAACATTGAGTCAAGCAATTAACTTTGTTGTGAAGTGCAACAATTGTCTTTTTGAATTTCGATCCGAGAACCGTACAAGTGGACCTCAACGTTACTATAATTCAATGGCAACACCAATACCAACATCTCTTCAACACATACATTCAGAAGTAGAGGATATGCAAATTGATGTAGTACATTTAAAACCTCTTACTAAGCAAAAAAAGACTCATCTTTGTTAAGAAGAATTGTGCTTATATTATAGAGAATCTAAGCACACTGCTCAACATTGCCCAAAGAAGGGACGCAACCATAAAATGAGGAGTATTGCTATCAAAGAAGATAGTATGTTAGAAAATAAGTTTGTCCAGCTATACTAAGGACAATGCAGCTCGAACCTTGTACAACACCTAATGAAGGTCCTATTCTCTCATCAAAACCTTCTCTTTCTTTTATGATAAATGTTATTTTAGAATCTAAACATCATAAAGCCATAGATGAAGAATTTGCTAAAAGACATAGCATACTTTTAGTGAAGAAAACTAAACTTATTCATGTAGAAGTCATAGATGGTCATTCATTGTCTTTAAAAGATGTTACTCATGAAACCCTTCCTATAGAAGTAGCAACTAATGGTTATAGTAGCTTTGTAATATTTAATATCATTACATCTCCTTCTAATCCAATTATTTTAGGTTTATCATACCTAGAAAAATATAATTCTAAAATAGATTGAACTTCTCGTAGTCTTGACTTTTCTAAAAGTATAACTAAGAGTGTAGTTAATCAAGTAAAAAGTCATAAGTCTAATACAATTAAACCTATATTTGTAGGTGCAAGAGCTTTCTTGCATGCTGCAAAAGAAGGATCACCTTGTGTCATTTATGCTGCACCTGTTTCTACTAGTGAAAAGACTTCAAGTGGCATTCCAAGCCAATATCAAGATTTTAAAGATATATTTGAGAAGAAGAATGCGGATACTCTTCCAGAACATTGTTCCTATGACTGCTCAATTAACCTTCAAGAAGGAGTAGAATCGCCATTTGGACCAATATACAGTTTATTACAAAATAAGTTGGCTAAACTTAAGGAGTATATTGAAGAAAATCTAGTCAAGAACTTCATACGCCATTCCAAATCTCCAACAAGAGCTCCAATTTTATTTATGAAGAAAAAAGATAGATCATTGTGGATGTGTGTAAATTATCAAAGACTCAACAAAATCACTATCAAGAACAGATATCAACTACCTTTGATATCTCGATCCTTTGATCAGTTGAATCAAACTAAGATCTATATTAAAATAGATCTATGAGGAGCATACAATCTGGTATACATCAAAGAAAGAGATAAATGAAAGATCACATTTTGAATAAGGTATGAATATTTTGAATACAACGTCATATCTTTTGGACTTATAAATGTACCAATAGCATTCTAACATCTAATGAATGATGTCTTTCGAGAGTTTTTATATGTTTTTGTTGTTTGTTACCTAGACGACATCTTAATCTATTTTAAGAATATAGAAGAATATGAATTTCATGTTTATTGTATGTTACAAAAATTAAAAGATGCAAAACTCTGTGCCAAGATAAAAAAAAAGTGTGTATTTCATACTACTCAAGTCGACTTCTTAGAATACATCATTTCAAATGATAGACTTATGATGGATCTTAAGAAAGTTCAAGCTATTATGGATTGGAAGATACCAAAAATGGTAAGAGATGTCTAATGCTTTTTGAGATTTTTCAATTATTATTTGATCTTTATCAAAGATTTCTATCAAGTTACATCTCTACTTACTTGTTTGACTTGTAAAGACAAACTTCAATGGAATCAAGAAGCAAAAGTAGCATTTGAAGCTTTGAAGATAGTCTGTATTTCTGCACCAATCTTGTATCATATTGATTTTTCTAAGCCATTTTTATAGAAACAAACGCATTAGACTTTGCTTTTGATGTTGTATTGTCACAAATGGGAATAGATAATAAACTTCACCCAATAGCTTTTCATTCCAAAAAACTTTTAGCAGCTGAGATCAACTATAAGATCCACAACAAAGAACTTCTTGCAATTGTAGATTCATTTCAAGAATGGTGCCATTATCTAGAAGGTGTTCTTAGTCCAATCACTATATATATATGAATCACAAGAATCTTGAATATTTTATGTCAGCACATAATTTGAATCATTGCCAAGCCTATTGGAGTTTGTCTTTGTTAAGATTCGAATTTAAGATGACTTATCGATCAAAAAAATAACAAGGTTTGTCAGATGCACTCTCTATATAATCTTACCTTACATCAAATGAAGAAGATGCTACTTTTAATCAGCAATGGATAATTCTCTTAAAGCCAAAGTATCTTCATTTTCAAGCAATGAAATAAATACTAATTGTTGATTCAACTTTCATTAAGCAAGTTCAGTCAAGTATGTCTTCTGATCCTCTTATTCATGATATTAAGGAAAACCCTTCAAAGTCTCATGATACTTCCAAGTTTGAATTTAAGGACAATCAATTGGGACGCTTATATGTTCCAGAAGGTGAAGCTTGATTACGTGCTCTTCAAGCTCATCATGTCTTTTCAGCAGCAAGATATTTTAGATACAATAAAACTTTGGAATTAATATCCAAGGATTTTTGGTGGCTCTAAATATGGAAGGCAGTCAAAGATTTTGTATAATCTTGTGATATTTGCTCAAGATTAAAAACTCCTTGTCATCGATCTTATAGACTTCTTCAGCCATTATCCATTCCAGAATAACCATGGTCTTCTATTTCTATAGATTTCATCACAGATCTTCTAATCTCAAGTTTTTATAACTCTATATTTGTGATTGTAGATCATTTTATCAAGATGGCACATTTTGTACTATGTACAAAATCTATCATAGGTGAAGAAATAGCTAAGCTCTTTTTTGACAATATCTATCACTATCATGGATTATGCAAGGATATTATATCAGATAAAGGAACTCACTTTGTATCAAGATTTTGGCAAACTCTTTTCAAGATTCTAAAAGTAGATATAAAACTATCTTCAACATTCCATCCTCAAATTGATGGACAAATAGAGCAAATTAATTGAGTTTTAGAGAAGTATTTAAGATGTATCATCAACTACCAATAAGATAATTAGATAATTCTTTTATCATTGAAAGTTTGTTTATAATATTATAATACATTCTTCTATAAAACAAATACCTTTCTTTGTTAATTATGGTTACCATCCACGACTTGATACTTTTAACTTTTCAAAAGCTGATAGTCATGTGGCAAAAGATTTGGCAAATCATTTGTCAAAGCTACATGCAACAATAAAGGCATAGTTAAAAGTAGTTCAAGAACAAGAAAAGATCAATGCAGATATCTATTGAAAGGAACAACCACCATTCCACATGGGTAATAAGATATGGTTATTTTGTTGCAATATCAAGACCACTTGTTCTTGTGACAAGTTGGACTAACGAAGGCTTCAACAAATTTTTATTTTTACACAAATCAATCTATTTGTCTATCGTTTATACCTATTGGAGTCAATAAAAATCCATCTACTATTCCATGTATCTCTTCTTGAACCATATAAGATAGTGGACATGCCAAAAAGAAGATAAGCTCGACCTCCTCCTATAAAAGTGGACAATATGAAGAGGTTGAAGTGAAAGAAATCCTAGATTCAAGGCGGTGCTAAAATAAATTGAAATATCTTGTCCATTGGCATGGATATGATATTAATGAACGTATATGGAAGCCAGTAAAGATTCTTGCAAATGTAGAAAAGGTGGTGGAGGCTTTCATTGACGACATCCATCAAAATCAAAATAAAAACCTTATAAAAGAAACAAGATTTAAGCAAGATAATATTCTACTTTAAATCCTTGTTTATAGCTTCTTTGTAGTTGTGACGCTGCGGAGATGGAAAATCAATAACCAACAGATTTGACTCAAGAGCCTTTGTTTGCTGACTTGCGAGATGAGACATTACGGTTGTGACAACCTTCAAGACGATGCAATCAAGATGAAGATCCTCAAGAACGACATATTCTTCCTTGAATAGATGGTGAGATACAATGCGTTTGATATCACGACCTTGGAAGGGACTCCTAATATTTGGTTATTTTACTAGAGGTAGAAACAACTCTTAATGGTATTCCAAATGTTTTATTTGAAGGAAGTTATGAAGGTCTCAAAAATGATGAAATAATCGAGTCATCTTTCCACCCTAGTATGGGATACTATCAATGGTTGAGAGATCATATCAATCATCTTTGAAGTGAACAAAGATCAAAATATGTGGCAAATATAATTCGCGACATCTTGGACTTCCTTGACATGTGATCACCGCTCCTTGTAGAACTCATCCCTAAAAGGGGGAGGTAATGTCATGGACATATATTTATTATAATTGTTATCTAAGTGATATAAATAGATAAAAATAGATTTATTTCATAATATCTTCTAGAAAGTTTTTTAGAAGCTTTATAGATGCTACTTTGACTTTACATGTGTTTATACTTGATTGATAGGTTAAAAACTTGGTCAATAAGTTAACTACGTACCACATATGTTGATAGCTTGTAGAACAAGTTAATTATGTGGCACCCACATAGAAAACTTGCCTTGCAAGTTAAGATATGTGTTGTGTAAAGTCAAGACATTTTTGGAGGTCCTATAGAACGTCGCCACGTAACTATTAAGTAGATAGTATATATAGAGGTAAGAGTGAAGCCTTCTTCACTCTTGTCAATTCTTTTCTTGCTTCTAGTTTAGTTTCAAGGGTCTCTAGTTTTCTTGTCTTTTAGCAATAGCCATTCTAGTTTCTTTCTTAATATACATATTTAATTAATTCTATTTAGTAATCTCTCTTTGAAAAAAAATTCACTTATTTATTTATTTGTATCAAGTTCTTATCCTTGACATCAACATGTCATAAAAAAAGTAGTTTTAATATTATGGCAAAATAACCATATCTTGTCATCCACATTGAATTGTGATTTTTTCTTACAATAGACATCCACATTGATATTTTGTCATTCCTGAGCTTCTTTTGCTTGTACCTTCATTATTGCATATAACTCTAATAAGTAATTTTTTAAATCTTTTTCTAGGAGATTATCAATATTTAAAAAATTAAAAATATCAAATTGTGGATGATATCCATAATTTGAAAAGAAAGGTATTTGTTGAATAAAAATATATATTAAATTATTATATGCAAACTTTGCCAAATAACTAAAGAATTCTTCAATCATCTTAATAATAGTTGATGGTATAATTCAAATACTGCTCATAAACTAGGTTCATTTGTTTTGTTTGTCTTTTAATTTGAGGATAAAAAGTCAAAGAGAGTTTTATATTCACTTTTAAAATCTTAAAAAGGGTTCTCTAAAATCTTAATACAAATTGAATCTCCTTATTTGATATAATATCTTTAGAAAATTGATGATATTAATAGATATTATTAAGAAAGAGCTTAGCCATTTCTTCACCTATGATAGATTTTGTATATGGTATAAAATTTGCCATCTTCATAAGATAATCTACAAATATCACAAATATCAAATATCACAAATATCACATCATATAAATTCGAAACTTGAGGATTTGTAAGAAAATCCATAGAAATAAAAGACCATAGTATTTTGGAATAGATAATAGCTAAAGAAGTCTAAAAGTTCAATAATGAAGAATTTTGGATCTTAAATAAATATCACATGAATATGAAGAATCTTTGATTTTCTTTTATAATTGAGGATATTAAAAATTTCTACATATTAGCTCCAAAATCTTATTGTATTCAAAGTGTTTGATTGCTAAAAATTCACAATGAATTTGAAGAACTTATAATCATATATTTTTTTTAGAATATATAATTATCTTTCAAAATATAATAGGTTATTCTTGAACTTGAACTTAGAAGTATCATGAGACTTGAAAGAATTATTCTTAATATCATAAATAAGAGAATCATAGGACATACTTGATTGAGTTTATTTGAAAAAGATTGTATCAATAGTCAAGATTGATTTTATTGCTCAAAGGTGAAAATGCATTGATTCTAAGAGAATTGTTCTTTAATGATGAAAAGATGAATATCCTTCTTTTGATACATAAGAATATTTAGAAAAGACATTTGACAAATCTTTTTATTTTCTAGGTTGATAAGTGATCTTGAAATCAAATTTTGATAAAAACATACTCCATTGGCTTAGTAATGATTCAAAATATGTGCTGTGATGAAGTATTTGAGGTTCTTATAATCTATATATATAATAATTAGACTTGAGGCACCTTCTATATAATGACGTGATTTTTGAAATAAATTTATGATTTCAAGAAATTATTTGTCTTAGATCTCTTACCTAATCTTAGCTGCTCAAAATTTTTTGGAATGAAAAAATACTTCATGGAGCTTATCATCTACTTTCATTTTTGACTAAACAACACCTATAGCAAAGTGTGATGTATTTGCTTCCATAAAGAATGCCTTTAAAAAATCGATACAATATAAAATTGATACAAAAATAAATATTTTTTTCAAGGCTCCAAAAGATGGTTTAGTTTTTTTGTTCCACTCAAGTGTGTCTTCATATGTCAGACATATAAGAAGAACCAAAACTTGAGAAAGGTTCTTAATAAAGATGCTATAATAATTGGCAAATCTCAAAAAATATTACATATCTTTGACTATTTTTGAAATCTTCTAATCTATGATAGTTTGAAATTTCTTTTGATGTATCATTAGTCCTTTGTTGGAAATAACATATCCTAAAAAGTCAACTTGAATAATATGGAATATACAATTTTTCATCTTTGTATATAATCCTATATCTCTAAGTTTTTATTATATACGACAAATATGAAGTTCATTTTTTTTTATATTCTCAAAATAGATTAGAATGTTGTCTAAATAATAAACAATAAAATCATCAAGAAACTCACAAAAAATATTATTCATGAGATGTTGAAAAGAAATTGGTGCATTTGTAAGTTTAAAAAGTATGATATTATATTTAAAATACTCATTCCTAATTTTAAAAATAATCTTCCATTCATCTCCTTTTTTGATGTGGATTAAGTTGTATGCTCTTCATAAATCTATTTATTAATAGATCTTTGCTTGATTGAATATGTCAAGAATTTCTAAAATTAAAAATAGAAAATATCTATTTTTAATGGTAATTTTGTTAAATTTTCAATAGTCCTTGAACATCCATAGAAATTCATTGTTTTTCTTCATAAACAAGATAAGAGCTTGTACTTGAAATTTTAAATGCATATAAAGTTCTTAGCCAAGTTTTCATCAATGTATTCTTTTAATATAGTCAACTCATTTTGCACAAAGTTGTAGATTGGTCCAAAAGGTGGTTGAGTTTGTTCTTATAAATCTATTGATCAATTATAAGGTCAATGCTTTGAAAGAATATCTATATTCTTCTATTTAAAAATATCCTTAAATTCTTCAAATTGACTGGAAATACTACTTGTTATCATTCTACCCTCAAAAATAGGTGTAGCATATATATCAAAAGATGATTTTTTTTTGGAACAGTAATAAAAGCTTTTGTATTTAATAATAAAGGTTTAGATGTACTAGACTTATGTAATTAACTTAATTAATAAAATTTTGAATCAAACTACAAGAAAAGTTAAGATTACAAGAAATCCAATCTATTTGATGGTTATAATTTTTTAACTATAATAACTCTAAAATAATCGGATTGGAAATAGATCTTATCACATTAAATATTATTATACTATTATAATCTTTAATTGCTATATCTAAAGAAAAAATCTCATAGATAATATCTTTAAAAGATAGTAAACAACCATCAATAACTTCTACCAGTACAAATTTAATTTTCTTCACTAACAAAATTTCTTATTTTTTAACAAAGTCTTCATTTATAAAATAGGCTATGGCTCTTAAATCTAACAAGGCTAAGATTTTGTGATTTTTTGGTCCTAAATAAACATCTATGATGAAACAAGGTAAGAAATCTAAGAAGAGAATATGATCTTTGTTAGGTATTAAAGAAAATTTCAGTTTCACAATTCCTATTGTAGCTGGAAAAACTTGTTTTTCAATATATTATGCTCTTTGGTAACCATGTTCTTTATTTTGCAATTGCATTACTTCTTTGAATAATGTTAAATAGTGTATTTGGATTTTCCATAATATAGGCACAAATCTTAATATAAAAATATAAGCTCAATTTTTATCATCTTTTTTTTAATTATTTTTTCTAAATTTAGCTATAAATACTTTCAAGAATGAATTTAAATCAAAAAATAGTTGTGAACCTTTTTCCATCAAAGATGCAAACAAAGAGAGAGTACTTTTCAATAGAAATATGCCTACAAATCCAACTTGAGTAAATCCATTGAGCTATTGGAAAAAATACAATCTTAAATAAAACTTAACTTATTACAAAAATCCTCAAAATTTTGATCTTATTCCATCAAAATTCTTAGGCATACTAATCTTTGCCTCCCTTGTGCTTGTAGAAATAAGACTTCTTCAATTTGGTTGTGAAGCTGATCTACTTGCTTCTTTTATTTCTACAAATTCTTGGCATAGACTTTGGACTTCTTCCATATGTCTATGAATAGTACCTCTATGATTCATGTTAGAAATATGTAAGAATTTTATTCTTAGAGTGTTGATAAGCTCATGAAGATTTATAATAGTTGCAAATATATTTTTATTTTTATTGAGAGTAACATCCATAATCTTTCCTTCTATAGATAATTCAAAAAATTCAAAAAGTTAAATTACACAAGAGTAATCTTCAAACTCTAATATCAAATATAAATTTCTACAAAGAGGAATAATCCACTCTCTTTAAAAAAAAAAAAATCAGTTATAAAAAACTAAACTATTTGTTTAATGGTGGATAGTCCATAACCTTCAAAATACAACGATAGAAGTGGAAAAACTCATTCACTTTTAAAACAAGATAAGAATAATAAGTTAGCATTCTTATCAAATTTTTAAGAACATGGACATTAAAAAACTAAAAGATCAATATAGTCTTGTGTCATTTAAAAAGATTAAAAAATCATTCAAAGATGATATAATATTAAACAAGAATGGCTATTGCCAAAGATAAGAAGACTAAAAAGTCTCGAAATAAGAGTAAAGACTAAAAAAGTATTGAAAAGAGTCAAAAAGGCTTTATTTTTGCTTCTATATTTAAAATCTAATTCGGAACTACTCGGCAATATTTTATAGGACCTTCAATATGTATTGACTTTATTGAACACATGTACTAACTTGCAAGGCAAATTTTCTATATGTTCCCCACTTTATAAGCTTATTCTGTAAGCTATCAATATTTATGGTATGTATTTATGTTATTGATCAAGTTTCTAATCTATCAATCAATTAAAAATATATAAATTTATCTTCTTTCATATAATTATATTCATAATTATTGGAATAAATATATATATCCATTATATTAGAATCTTCATCTTTTAGATGACTCTACAAATCCCATAATATGTCTCAAAACTTTCAACTCAGATGGTAAACAATCAATTCATTTAAATATAATTTTATCTTTTTTTAGCTCATATTTTTAGATAATTTATGTATTTGCTATATCTTTGGCTTTATAACAATAAGTTGATGTCTTTAAGATGATTTGGAATTTTTATTCAAATATATTAAGCACTAATGATAAAAATATGTATAACAAGTAAAAAGTGTCATTAAAGTCATGGTGTCCAATATATGGTGAAGATAAATCTTTTACTTCAAACTATATTACAAGTCTAAGTTTAGACATCTTAGGATGTAATATAAGAGCGACAATAATGAGTATGCTACTCTCTTTGTATATTAGCATTTCACATACTTTATTTTGCATTGAAGAAGTCATAATAAAGAAGTCAAATCTAACATATTTTTAATTTTTAATTTTAATTTTTTATAATTTTTTATTTGATTAAATATTTTTATTTTTATTCATTTAGATAGTATTTTAATATTTTTTTTCAGATGCTATAAAGCTATTAATGGTTCTAAGAAAGAAGTGGCTCTATTGTAAGTTATCTTGTTTGGTAAATGAGCAATAGCAATCTAAGAAAAAAACTTTGATGGTATCAACTAATACATCGAAATTAAAATAGTGTAATCTTTGCAGTTATAATTCCATCAATTGCAAGTTCATTATACCTCAACAATATGACCTCCATGGAAGCTGAGAAAAGCAACTTCAAACCTTTATTGCAATGGATTGAAAGAGATCCAATAACCAAACCAAAATTCAAAGCTGACTACATGCCTAAGTCAAGCCTATTTTGTTGACGCTTTAATAGATGGTATAAGTTACAGACTTGAAATCTAACTTAGATGCCCAAGCTCTTATTGCCTAACATTATTCTTTGTACTAGAAACCTCTAGTTTGTATTGCAAATTTGGTACATGAAAGAAGGTCAAGTTATTCCAAAAACTAATAAATTTGATTGTATTTCTTATTATTTTTAGTAAGATTAATATACACCACATCACTCTAGGTGTCTTCTTCTCACATGCTTAGAAAGCTTAGAATATTATTCAATCTAAAAGGCATGCCAATATAAAACAAAGAAAGGTATTCCATTTGATAACAGAGGTGGTCTTGATTCTGTGAATATAAGAAACTTTGTTTTTGTAGTATCCACAAAAATCTTACATTTGAGAGTGGAAGAAATCTTGTATTTTTTATTTCTTTCTATTAATATTTTAATTTATTAAATAATATAGCTTCTAAATAAAGAAAATATCATCTTTTATGGTCAAATTTATAATTTATTTAAGATCCTAATGAAATTATTTTGGATAAGTTCTTATAATATAAAATAATATGTTTCTAAAAAATATAAAAAAATATTATAAAAGATATAAAAAAATAGTTTTATTTTTATTTAAATTATTAAATGGACTAGAACTCCCTACTTTCTTTTTAACTTTAATAAACTTTAATTAGAATATACTATAACATAAAAATAGAGCTAAAAAAAGTTCATATTAATTTACATGATAAAACTAAATCAATCACTATTTATAAATAATGATTTAATTGCTTAGTGTTCAACATGAAGTAGCATCTTTTACAAAGAATTAAATTCAATCTCTATATATATTTGAAAATGATTTATTTATTACCATACTTGAACATTCTTAATTTTTTTTTAAACAAGAGATAAATTTTAGTAAAAGTATTTGTATATGTATATACACATACATATACATATATCATTAATAGGAAAACCATTACTTGCTTGTTTAATTTTAATACGTGCATAAATAGACATACTTTAACTTGATACCAGGATGGGAAAGGAAAAATTGAATAAGCATTGAGATAAATAAGATAAAAATGGATCAAAAAGTGATTCATGGTGTGTGAATTAGAAATAAATTAAATGAAACTTAACAATATATCATAGAGAAAATTAATTAGGGTCTAAACTTATACAAAAATGAGTCATTTTTGAGGCAATAACCTCAATTTTGGGGTCCTTCAGCCCACTCACTAACTAGGCTGCATCCACTACCGCCTGATCAATGTAACCAGCAATTTCTATGCCGACAAAAATAAAAAATAAAACAAATCTCTGAACAAGTAAGCAACAGCTTTTGAAGATCCATCACGATTGATCCTTATCAGACGTGATCGAGCAGTGAAAGGTTGTGGAATTCTGGTGTCGTCGAGCTAACGGATCCGAATCCAAGCGCAAGAGGAGCTGGGATTGCCATTCTTCACCACCCACAGCATGTAGTAAGTGCGAGGGAGAACGGTGTAGTGCGATGGGATGCGCAGCTGCACCGTTCGCGCATTCACCCACCGTCCATTCTCCATCCTGCTTTCAGGCTGGGTGGTGATGTTCAAGGGATTGAGGGTCACTACTCGCTGGCCAAAAGAGAACAAGTGCGACGACCAAAAGGAGCTGGTCATTGTGAAGACGAAACTGTCAGGATTCGATACTGTTCGCATTGGCGGCGGTGAAAATGGAGATGGTGGTGAAGGTCCTGTTGAAGACTCGTCGGAAGGATAATTCTAGAACACTACTTCAATTGTTGCTCGGTATTTCACATTGGTTGCATTGACTGATATAATCACTGGTCTTCCTCCTGAATTGGGCTTGTTTTCGGCGTATGGAGGCATGAATGCCTTTACGCTCAGCTCCGTTGGAAAATCGACATTGGATTTCATTGATTGGAAGCTTCTATACTGATGTGTGTTACTGCCAGCCACCATGATACTGCCATCCTGAGGAATCATACGATCAATCCAGAGATGCTCACGATCAGTCCTACCCAACCGTGACGTCCAAATATATACATGCTCCATGCACAGGTCGTGACGTACAGCATGATGGATTGGAATGAAATGGGTGGTTCCTTAAATTGATCCCAAGACTTACAGTTAAGAGATTGGCTGTGGAATGGTACACTCGAGGAGTTTGAGTGGGGTTCAAAACCGTGAATCTATTGCCGGCGACCTTCCGAGGGTTGTAAAGCACTGGATTGAGAATTGTCTCAGAGCCACTCTTCCAACCTTGGTAATCTTCAAGAAGGAAGTCAAGTGACGTAGCCAGTCAATGCATATGGATAGGGAATTTAACAATGCATGTTGCTTCTTAGACAAAAGAGTTTCAGTGCTTTTACAGAAACTTTGAACTCAGAGCAAGAGAACTGCACTCACCTCTCTTGACGCCATTTATGAGCATCACATTCAAATTGGGGAGAATGACCATATCCCCCATACAGCGAGGCATGGGCATGGTCTCCATTACTCAAGTGAAATTCTTTCGCAAGACGTCAAGCTTTCTACAGCTTGTAGAGCACTCCATCTGCCCCTCGTTCTTGCCTACGGAGCCAGTCGCGGCTCCCCCGCAAACTAGAATCTCAACTTTCTTGAAGTTGTCATTGTAGACCAGCGGCAACATTACCGACGAGCTCCCACTAGGGTAGTTCCTCGGATTGTCAGGGATCTTGTCGAATTTCCGCACCACCACGTTCTGGTTGTAGTCGTAGAGGATAGAGTCTCTGTTGGCAAAGATGTAAAGTTGCCCTGTTGGCAGGAGATGGACAAAGGGGTATAGATTGTTAGGGCTGGATCCTCTTCCGTCATCAGTGTCTCTTGGGAGCTGAAGGTTTATGAGTCCTGCTTTCGGTGACGGTGAAGCGTATGTGGGTAGTTCTCGAGTGTGTAAGTTTGGCGTCCCCCGACAATGATCTGGCGACCATCAGGGAGAAGCTGGTTGGTGAAGTACCACCGCTGCTCTAATAGATCTGTGCCATTACCCCCCTCGACCCAGTCGCAATATCTTCTTTGCGCCACCGTTGTGTAGCACTTTGTGGACAGGTTGCTGGATACGATTTATTCAGAAAGAACCTTCGTTAGTTGTATTCGTAATATGGAATGTAATTATTATGTGGAAATGAAGGATGTTGACTGGGGTTGTTTAGCTACTGCAATGTTCACCTTGTCCTTTTCTTCCCTTCAAGGTCGCCTCCTGTTTGACTGAGAGAGCCCTCGCCTAGGAATTGACCAGATGAACCCTGCGTGTCTGTCATGACCATGATTGGCCGCACCACCTCACTCGTGGGATCGAGGATGACAGAATGAACATAACAAACAGTCTTTAAAAGTAGATCGTAGGTGATGTTTCTGCACCTTCCATCTGTTTCACATACAAATTCGCTGAGAGTGCTATCGGTTGCTCGTTATCCACTTGCATTGCCCAACACACCAGGGACCATTAACTAAAATCTATCCCGGGTTCCCACGAATATTAATTGCAATTAGAATGACATGCTAGAAGATTCGCTGCAAAGGCACAGTGGAACTTCAGCAAAGAATCCAGGTCGTCACACCTGGGAATGTGATGTTGGAGGGTCCCGTTTTAGTTTGATGGAGAAGCACCACTGTCCCCAAGACAGGTGCCACTGCAGCGTGCATTGCTGAAATACCAGCATTTTTTGTCACTAGCCTCCACTCCCCTAGCCCTGCATCAACCGCTTGCAATGAACTGAGCCCTATCGCCACCACAATGATCACCAGGCTCCATTGTCCGCATTTACGTCGAGAGGGTGCATTCCAAAACTCCATGTCTCACAATTGTCGAGCTCAGCACCGACATATACAGGCTCAAAACCAGCCGAACTGTGCCTACCAAATCAAGATGGCTGTAATCTGCGTGCAAGCTTAAACGTAGAGAAACGACGCATTCAGTCAAAGGGAGGCAAATGCTGCGCTGAAATCTCTTACGCAGCGGTCACGAAGACGAAGCCACAAACCTGCTGAACCTTGTCTTCAGCGGAGAGTAACTGCGACGTCACATGACGAGGAATAGTCGCATGGAGGACCCCTGGACAAGGCATGAAACCACACGGCGAAAGCGAACTCTGCGAGATCAGGAAACCAGCCGGGGTCTCTTCACCTGGTCACCGTCCCACTGTCGGCAGCTACCTACTCAGATGCGGCAATTCTGATTTCAGTCAGCGGGACCGAGAAAAAACATATCCCTCTGATAATTTTGCAGTCTCCGGTGGAATTCAGTTCAGGTTTCTGCGGGCACAATCCGAAGGTGAGAATCGGTAGTGAAGAGTACGTGAAACATGGGTATCTTCGATTGAGGGAATTGTTAAAGACTGCAGCTGTGGACAAGTAGGCTCTAACCAAAAGAGCAACTGAATCGATGCCACCCTCACTAATTGCGCTATGGCGCGTTCTTACCGTTTTTGGCACTTCCTAAGCTCAAACTAACTAAGCCCTTCCAGTGCTGTCACCAAAATTTAGATGATTGCAGGATTTCACTGTTGTGATTTGAACCACCACCTTCACAGTGTCAACCTACCATTCTTTCGCACTTTGATGTCATTGCCCACTTAAAAAGAATTAGATATTGTGGGGATTTAAACTTTTGATTTAATGATTTTTTCTTCATGTAGACCATATTTTTATAGTCTTCATCTAAGTTTATTATTTTGAAGTTTGTGGTTGCATATTTATAGGATTTTTTATTTTTTATAAGAGAATGCTAAATCGACCCACCCATCCTAACCATCATGAAAAGTAAAAATAACTTTTAGATTCATTTCTCCACTATTGGATTGGATTTGCAACCAATAAAAACCAACATGTATTATGATTACCATCAAGAATGGGTCTATTTTATAAAAACGTAGATCTATTTAACATTCTCCTTTTTATATTATCAATGTTAAATTGAGAGTATTGAAGATTGTACTTCTATTTATTTATTTATTTTTATTGTTTTGAGTATTATGTGAATAAGTTAATTAGCTAGCTTTTGCTAAGATTATGGATTAAATTTTTTATTTTTATTTTTTATATCAATGTATACATTGTATTAATGACCTTACTATCTTTGTAACTTTGTTAAATATTATATATTTCTTTGCAATCATATTATCTATCTTATTAAAAATACTTTGATTGTTCTAAAATAAATTGATTTAGAGAATTCATTGTTTAATTCTTTTAATATAATAACTTCTATTATTATTTCAACATCATAGTTTGTCTCTTAGATCTATAATTTGTTTAGAACTGTAGTGTCTAGTTTTATGCATGTTTAACATAAATAATAACTCTTCAATTTTTATTTCTTAATGATATAACTTAATTTATATATATTTTTTTATTATAATTGAATAAATTATTATCATTTATTTAAGTTATTTTTAAATTCCAACTCTATAAAATAAATATGGATTGTTTACTATGTATTTATATATATTTCAAAACTCTATGTAATCAAATTAATAAATCATTGTAAATATCTTGTTCTAATTTTATTTTTCTATGCTTACTTAAAATTTGTTCTTATATAATCATTCTTTTGTACTTATTTGAAGCTATAAGTGATAAATAATTATCCTACATAAAGTGCTTATAATCACATACCAAGTATTTATAGGATCCTTAAAAATAAAGTTTAAATATAAATATTTCTTTATTTTAGATGAACATAATGTAAATCTTATTTGAAAATAAAGAAAAAGAATTTCATTAAAGAGAATAATTAAAATATGTGATTATTTATTTTGTAATCTAAATATATATATATATATATATATATATATATTTATATTTATATTTATATTTATATGATTGAATGTCTACCATATAAAAGAAATATACACCTTGCATAAGAAATCCTAATTTATATAACTTTAATTTATTTTATTTGATAAAAATAGAACTATTGTTATTACATTTTTTAAATCTGAACTCTATTATTAATTAGCTATTTTTTTAAAAAATATTAACTTAAATGGATAAAAATATAAAAACATGATAATTTAAATAAATTTATAAAATATTATATTTAAAAAAACTTATTACTTGACTTAAAGCATAACTTTAGATGATTATTATGCAATAAGCATAATAACTATTTTTTTTAAAATAATAAAAATAGATTTTTTTTGGCTAAAAGAATTTATATCAATAAATTTTAACAAACTCTTTAACCACATTTTTGTATTTTAGACAAAGCTAAGTCTCTAGATATAATCATTTTAACTTCTTTGATCTTGTTGTATTATATTTTATCTTAAATGGATGCAAAATTTGAATTTAGATTTATATTATAAGATAACAAAAGAAAATATGTGTTATTAATAGTTCAAGTTCTTTCTTATGGATTAACTAAATCAATTAGTATCCTATATCTTGTCATAATGTAAAAGTTTTAGAATCTATAAATAAAATACATGAATAATTTATTTAATAAGAAGAATTATAAATGTAAGTTTATAATAAAAAAATAATTAGTATTTCTTTTTAGAATCTTTAAAATTAAATAAGATCTTTAAAATTTAATTATAAATAAAAAATAATATATTTAATTATATTTTTAAAAATTGTTTTAACTAAAAATAAAATAAAAATTAATAATCATTATTTATAGATAAAAATATAATTTTATAATTTTATCTAAAAAAATCACTTTGGTATTTGATTATTATTGAGGCTCTTGTAGCTTCTTTCAAATAAAATATTAGAATAACTATGAATAGTGGTTCTAACTTTTAATAATATTACAACACATTAAAAGTCTTTTCAAGGTTGTGATATCAAACACATTTTATTTCACCATCTTTTTAAAAGAAAATATATTATTCTTGTGAAATTTCATCTCTATTTTGTCATCTTGAAGGTTGTCGCAATTTCAATTTGTTATTTGATAATTAAAAAAATAATAGCTCTTTAGTTGAATTTATTATTTTATTTTTTATCTCCTTGGCACCAAAAATATATAAAAACTACAAACAAAAAAAGAGAAGAAAATTTAGTCTTCATTGAATCTTGTTTTCTTTATAATAAGAAATTGCTTGCTTCTTTATTTTAATTTTGATAGATGTTTTTGATGAAAAGTATCAATTTTTTTTGTTGCATTTACAAGGTTCTTAGTTGGCTCTCGTTTGCATTCATTAATACCATATCTATGCTAATATACAAGATATTCTAATCTATTTAGGACTTTCTTTGAGTTTAAATTTTTTTCAATCTTAAATTCTTGATTATTATCCATTTCTATAGAAAGAAATGGCATTTGTTTCCTTCTCGATATATTGATTGTTTTGTATGGCTCAAGAAGAAACATGTCAAATATAAGATGGATCTTTATAGATTCCAATAGATGAAATTAATATGAAAATAGATTGATATATTTAAAAATAAGAAATGGTTCTAGATAATGGTAATTTAGCTTATATCATGCTACTCTTGATATTATGACAAAATAATCATACTTTGTTGCCTATGTAGAATTGAGGGTTTTTTTTTAATGGACATTTGTGTTGATTTTTGTTGTTCTTAAGCTTCTTTTAATTGTGTCTTCATTGTTGCATATAGCTTTGATAAATAATTTATCAAATCTTCTAACTATAGGATTATTAATTTTTAAAAAATCAAAAATATCAAGTTGTAGATAATAATCATAATTAATAAAGAAAGATATTTATTGAATAGAAGAATATATTTTATTATTGTAAACAAAATTTTTCAATGGCAAAAAAATTTTCAAATCATCTTGAGAGTAATTAATAGTATATTTTAAATATTACTCTAAAACTTCATTCATTTACTTTATTTGTCTATCAATTTGAAGATGGAAAGCCAAAGATATTTTTATGTGATATTCTAAGATATTAATAAATATTGGCATAATTTTTTTTGTTATTTTTTCACTTGTGATAGTTTTTTATATAATACAAAATATACCATCTTCATGAAACAATCTAATATCACAAATATACAGTCACAAGAATTTGAAATTAAAATTTCTTTAATAAAATCCATAGAAACCAAAGACCATAATTATTTTAGTATAAATAATAGCTAAAAACGTTTATAAGATCAATGACAAAGAATTTTTGATGTTAAACAAGTATTACATAATTGTACAAGGTTTACAACTTTCTTTCACATTTGATACTACTAAATATCTTTAGATATTAATTCTAAGGTCTTATTGTATCCAAAATATCTTACAATAAGGAAATTGTGACAATCTTGAAAAACATGTAGTCATACTTTACCTTTTAGAACACACAAGCATCTCTCAAAATGGAGTAGATTGTTCTTAAATTAAAATTTAGAAAAATCATGAAATTTAAAAAGAATAATCTTAGTAATTTGAATAAAAAGATCAAAGGAAATATTTAATTAAACTTAATGAAGATAAATTAAATTATTTATTAATATCAATTTTATTTTTTAAAGATGTAAATATTTTGGCTTCAAAAGAATTATTTATTATTGATCAAAATTTACATTTTTTACTTTTATATAAGATAAAAATATCTAAAAAAGGTTTTTAATAAAATTTTTTATTTTTAAAGTTGATAACAAATCATAAATTCAAATCTTCACAAAGACATGTTCCAACTTATTTGGCAATGATTTAAAATACATATTAACATGAAATACTTATTTTTTTTGTGATTTATATATATAATCACTAGACTTAAAGCACCTTTTAGATAGTAGTACTATTTTTAAAATAAATTCATAATCATAAAATTTTTTCTTTATAGATCTTATAGTTAATTTTGATCATTTATAAGATAACATTTAGTTAATTTTGCTAATTTTTTTCTTAAATAAAAAGCTATTGAGTGAAGTTAATAATCTACTGTCATTTTTGACAATATTGCACCTAAGGTAAAGTTTGATGCATATATTTCTATAAAAAATGCAGTAAAAATGTTAACATAAAAAAGATTGGTACAAAAGCAAGAACTAACTGTAAAGCTTTAAATGATCTTTTAGCTTCTTTATTTTACTTTAGTTTGTCTTTGTTAGTGAAATATGCAAATAGAATTTTAATTTAAAAAAAAAGATTTGATCTAAAAAAAATATTAACATAGATTATTCATGGCTCAAAAATATAGATCTTTTTGAGCCATGAATAATTTATATATATTTTTAATTATCTATTTTTATTCTTTATAAATAAGATAAATATCTTATTAAAGATTTTAAGTGGAATATAAAATTCTTGGACAAGTTCTTATTAATATATATCTTGAGTACAATCAACTCATTTTGTGATAATCTATAGATTGATCCAAATGGAACTTGAACTCCTTTTTAATGATTAATTAAGCAATTATAAGGATGATGCTTTAAAATATTATTAATATTTTTTTAATAAGAATATTTTGCTAGTCTTAATATTAGCTTAGAATACCACTTAAAGACTTTCCACCATCAAAAGTAGATTTAGCATAAATAATAAAATAATTTTTTTTTGCAGCATACATAAATGTTATAAAAATATATATATTTATTTGAATAATTATTTAGATAATATAAATTAATAGAAATAGGTAAAAATAGAAAATTTTAGTAAAATCTTGTGAAGATGCTTTATAAAAACTTCAAAGATGCAACTTTATTTTTATACATGTAAATGGATGATTCATAGGTTAAAACTTTGGTCAATAAATTGGCCACATTATTGTATTATAACATGACTATATGGTGAAAATATAATCAAAAATAAAATTTTAAATAATATCTAATTAATTTATTTTAATAATAATTTAAGATACTTAAACCTTTTATAAAAGCCTCTTAGTTTATTATTGCATTTTAATAGCTAGTATATTAAAAGTTGATTAGTAATTTTATCTTCTAGGTTGTAGAAACTCATTTATTACCTTAAAAAGGATATAAATTAATAAAATCAGGTTAAGAGAGATAAATAATTAGCATGGTTGATACTAGGATTAAATTGAGGATAGGGTTGGGCTAAAAAACTCTTAAGATAAGTTAGAATGATACTTAAGGATCAACCATTTGTGGAACAGGATCAAAATCTGATCTCCAGCTACTAAAATGACCGTCTAGGACAAAGTAAGGAGACATTTGAAGATCAAAAATTAGGATTAATAAGCTAGCTTTAGTTTGATTTTTAAAGTATAAAGCTTATTTTTAGAATGTTTGAAATAACTTAGTAATTATTATTCTAAGTCAAGGTTTGTATCAATGATTTGGAATTTATGTGATACAATTAGGGCTAGTATTTTCAACTAGTTCAAGCTATTGATATAACATCTTTAGTTCAAAATTTAATAGTGCTTGGTTGATTGGATGGGCTAAATATGTGTAAAATTTTATAATAATCTAACAATGCAATTGAAAGATATCTGGGTTTTGAAACAAGAGGTGTGAATATAAATTTTCACTCTTCAATCCAAGTTACAAGATGGACTCAATTAAAATTCTCTTGTAATTGGTGGTGTGAAGTGAAGTAATCAAATAATAAGAATAAAAGAAGAACAACCACAAAGCAATTGAAATAAATGCATGACGTAATTACAACACTCAAAACTAAGTCATAGTTTGTTCACTATATTTTTATCCAATAAAAAATAAAAGTAAAACAAAAAAAATTATATTTTTAGATAGATAATTTTATTTTATTTCCAATGATATAAGAAACATATAAATCCGAATTACTATGAGTAAGTTATGAAGTTTTAAAGATATGAAGTAAATAATTGAAAAATGAAGTGAAAATATTTTACCTCAAAAGTAACTTGCTTATAGATCAAGGATTCGAGCCTCACCAAGGCTCACATGTAGTGTATAAGGGTATCTAAGAGAGGCCATGAGGCCTTAGTCTTATCTTCCTAATTAATTTCAAAGTGCTACAATCCATATGGAACTTGTGCACCTCCCTTCATGTAAGGACTACAAAAGCTGCTGGTCCTCCTATTTTTTAATAGAAGGACCAACATTTTTGAATTTTTAACCTCACCATAGTTTTTAAAAACACCCAATTAGCCTAGGAACCTTGTGTGGCCTTTAAATCTTATTCCATTTCTTCATAAAGACTCCCAAAGTGGTAAAACTCATTTTTATCAAGATCTTAAAAATTGCTCTAAAAATTCCTAAAAAGTACTATATAAATTCTGAAAAATCTTGTAATATTTCTATAATGCTAATATCCATTCAACACTACATTTTCCTACTTTGATGATTTTTTATAATAATAAAAATTAATTTAAATCCACTATAAATCCTATTTTTTATATCAATAACTAAAATGACATGAGGTTCTTTTTCATGCTTCTTCTAACTACTAATATTAATAATTTTTATAATTATTAAATATAAATAAAAAAATATAAATATTGGACTTAGTAAGTAATCTTTAATATTCAAGAATGAATAAAAATACTAAACCAATGAAGATAATTACCTCTAAGACTTACTAAGATTCCAATTTTATCATTAATATTCTAATTTTTTTATTTTTCTAAGGATTTCTATACTACATACTACATATTGTGATTCAAAGAATTTTAAATGTATATTTTTATTCTAAAATAACAAGTGAGTCAATTTGATGACCCATAAGAGGATATTAGAAGTTGGGAGTTTGGAGTCAAGTAGAATTTCTATGATATTTGAAGATCTACTTATTGGATCAATGTGAAATTTGGCATGGTAGTAGAGGAATTTAAGATCGAGCTATATAAAAATTTTGAATTTAAGTTAATAGTTGGAGAAAGAGAAATTGCTACTAGAACATTTGCATCAACTTTTACATTGGCTACCAAGTAATATCAATGCGGTTTTTGGATTTTTTTTTCACAATTTGTAAGTTAAATTGGACTGAGTTCTTGTGAGCATGTAAAAGACTTATAGTGGCATTTATATGCAAATTTTTTCATTAAGTGGATGGTCAAATTAAGAATTACAACTTACTGAAATTCATTGATTAGGATTAGGATTTGTAAGGAGATATTTTTTTCTTGCACCAAAAAAACGAAATGGAGCCTTTAATCAATAAAAAATAATTCTCTTGAAGCCAAAGTATTTTTATCTTTGAGCAATAAAATTAACATTGATTATTGATTCAACCTTTATCAAGTAAATTCAATTAAATATATCTTTTGATGTTTTTGTTTATGATATTCAAAATAGATCTTTTAAGTCTCATGATACTTCTAAGTTTGAGTTTAAAAATAATCCACTTTACTTCGAGGAAAGATTATACATTCTAGAAGGTAGAGCATGATTATATATTCTTTAATCTCATCATGACTTTTCCATAGCACATGTCAAGTGATAATACAATTATATAGTGAAAAAAAATATGAATATTATTATAGAAGAGCCTAATAAAAATATTTAGTAAAGAAATAAGGATAAATATAAATCTTAATATTTTCAAGTCTTACAACACCATGCCAAATTTTGCCTTAATCCAATTAATAGATCTCTAGATATCATAGAAACCCTATCCAACCTCAAACTACCAACTTCAAAAACCCTCTTGTATTGAAAACCAAATATCTCTAAACCACAATATTAAATTATCACAAATTTTTTTATACACTTAGCACACCCAATGATCCAAATAGTTTCAAAATTTTAACTATAGATGTTTTATCAATTGCACAAACTAGCCAAAATTGCTAACCCTAATTATATTATATAAAATCCAAATCATGAATACAAACCTTGTCTTTGAATAATAATTGCTAAGTCCTCATAAATCCTTCAAAAAACAATCTTTGTGCCTTTAAAAAGAACTTCAAGGAAGCTCTCAAACCCTATCCTCCAATCTTCAAATGAATCCCTATTTTGCCCTAGGCCATTGTTTTCGTGGCCAGAGGTCTGATTTCGATCCTATCTCACAAACGTGGTCATGTTATAACACGACTATATAGTGAAAGATGATAATATGGATCTTATTATAAAAGAGCCAAGTTAAAGGAAAAGGAAGAAAAATATGGATAAAAGATAGGAAGGTAATAAAACTTTGGTTAGGGTTTGGTTAGGGTTTGGTTAGGATTTGATTAGGATTTGGTTTAGGGTTTGGTTTAAGGTTTGATTAGGGTTTGGTTTAAGGTTTGATTAGGGTTTGGATTAGGGTTTGATTTAGGATTTAGGATTTAGGATTCGGTTAGGATTTGGTTTAGGATTTAAAGTTTGGATTAAGATTTGATTTAGGATTTAAGATTTGATTAGGATTTGGATTAGGATTTGATTTAGGGTTTAAGATTTGATTAGGATTTAGATTAGGATTTGATTTAGGATTAGGATTTGGTTTAGGATTTGGTTTAGAATTTAGGATTAGGGTTTGGTTTAGGATTTAGGATTTGAATTAGGATTTGATTTAGGATTTAGATTAGAATTTAAGATTTGATTAGGATTTTATTTAGAGTTTAGAATTTGGATTAGGGTTTGTTTTAGGGTTTAGGATTTGGATTAGGATTTGGTTAGGGTTTGATTTAGGGTTTAGGATTTGATTTAGGATTTGGTTATAATTTGGTTTAGGATTTGATTGGGATTTGATTTAAGATTTTTTTAGGATTTGATTTAGGATTTAGGATTTTATTAGGATTTAAGATTTAATTAGTTTTGGTCTAAAGTTTGAATGAAGTGTAATAGGATTTTGACTAGAATTAAATAAAGATTGAATTGAGATGTATTTGAATGATATTTGTGATTATTGTAATATTTCTTTAGGAATTCTTATTGTTGGTTTGAAATTTTTTTGAATTTTTTTTTGAATTTGATTAAGCTTGCTTAGTATTATTATGGTTTAATTAGAGAATTATTAGTATTCTATTAGAATTGAGATTTTTTTATTGCAATTTCTATTCTTCCTTCCACACCTAGGTGCTCAGAGCATTTTCAAGCAAGACTTCACTTTTTACAACAACGGCCAATCCCCAAGTATCAATCTAACCTATCTTAAGGATTTTTTAGTCCAACCCTATTCTCAACTTAATCCTTGTACCAACTATACTTATTATTTACCTCTTCTAATCTGATTTTATCAATTTTTGGTCTTTCCAAGGTAATAGAAGAGTCTCTACAATCTAAAAGGTAAAATTACTAACTAACTTTCAACTTACTAACTATTAAGATAAGAAAATAACCGAAGAAGATTTTATAAAATTTTTATTTAGATACCTCAAATTATAATTGAACTAAGATAATTAGATATTAATTAGAAATTTAATTTTGATTATAATTTCACTATATAGTCATATTATATCACGATAATTTGAAATATATGATGGATCTTCATAGACTCTAATAGATGCAATCGATAAGCAACAAGATTGATTTGTTAACAAATAAAAAAAGGTCCCAGTCTATAATAGTCTAACTTATCACAAAGACAAGTAGTCTTGATATTTCAACGAAGTAACCATACCATGTCATCTACATTGAATTGTAGTTGCTCCTTGCAATAAGCATCTATATTATTTTTTTGCCATTCTTGAGCTTCTTTTAATTGTATCTTCATTGTTGTATATAGCTTTGACAAATAATTTGTTAAATCTTCTGGTGCAGGATTATCAACTTTTAAAAAGTCAAGAGTATTAAGACATGGATAATAACCATAATTAGTAAAGAAAGGTGTTTGTTGATTAGAAAAATATATCAAATTGTTGTATGCAAACTCTATCAATGGTAAAAGAGTTGTCCAATCATCTTGATGATAGTTGATGGTACACTTCAAATACTGCTCCAAAACTTGATTCACTTGTTCTGTTTGCCCATTAATTTGAGGATGAAAAGCCAAGAAAAGCTTTATATCTACCTTTAGAATCTTGAATAGAGTTCTCTAAAATCTTGATACAAATTGAGTCCTACTATCCAATATAATATCCTTTGGCAATCAATGATAGCGATAGATATTATCAAAAAAAAGCTTAGCTATTTCTTCACCTAAAATAGATTTTGTACATGGTATAAAATGTGCCATTTTGGTAAAGCAATCTACGATTACAAATATGGAATCATATGAACCTGAGATTGGAAGTTCTATAATAAATCTATAAAACAAAAGACAATGATTGTTTTGGAATTAGCAATAGCTAAAGAAGTCTATAAGGTCGATGGCAAGGAGTTTTTGATCTTGAATAAGTATCACATGATTGTACAAAGTCTTTTATCACCTTCTACATTTGTAGCTATCAAAAATCTCTAGATATAAAGCTCTAAAGTCTTGTTATATCCAAAATATCATTTTGCTAGAAAGTCGTGACGTGCTTGAAGAATACGTAAATATATTTTTATTTTTGAAACATATAGGCATCCTTCAAAATAGAGAAGGTTGTTCTTAAACTTGAAATTTGAAATGTCATAAGTCTTAGAAGAAAGATTCTTAATATCATGAACAAAAAGATCAAAAGATATATTTAATTGGATTTCTTCGATAAAGGTTGAATCAACAATTAATGTTGATTTTATTGCTCAAAGATGAAAATACTTGAGCTTCAAGAGAATTATTCTTTATTGATCAAAAGATAAATTTCTTTCTTTTGGTGTAAAATAAAAATATCTAGAAAGAGTGTCTGATAGGCCTTGTTATTTTCCAAGTCAATAAATGGTCTTAAAATTGAATCTTGATAAAAATATGCTCCAATGATCTTGATGACGATTTAAAATACGTACTCACATGAAGTACTCGAGGTTCTTATGATCCGTATATATAATAACTCGACTTAAAGCACCTTCTACATAATGACATTATTCTTGAAATGAATCCATGATTGCAAGGAGTTCTTTGTCATGGATCTCATAATTAATTTTGGCTGCTAAAAATTTCTTCAAATGAAAAGCTACTAGGTGGAGTTTATCATATGTTTCCATTTGTGATAACACGGTATGTACAGCAAATTTTGACACATCTATTTCCATAAAAAATACCTTAAAAAAGTTGATGTAATATAAGATTGGTACAAAAATAAACTCTTTCTTTAAAGTATCAAATAATGCTTCTGTTTCTTTACTCCACTCAAATTTGTCTTTACAAGTCAAACATATAAGTGAAATCACAACTTGAGAAAAGTTCTTGATGAAGATTTAATAGTAATTAACAAAGCCCAAGAAATATTCTACATCTCGTACTGTTCTTAGAATCTTTCAAACTATGATAGTTTGGATCTTCTTGGGATCCATTATAAGGCCTTTGTTAGAAACGATGTACTCTAAAAAGTCAACTTGAGTAGTATGGAATACATATTTTTCCAACTTGACATACAATCTTATATCTTTAAGTTTTTGTAACATGTGACAAACATAAAGTTCATCTTCTTTTATGTTCTTAGAATAGATTAGAATGTTGTCTAAATAGCATACAAAAAAATCATCCAAAAACTCATAAAAAATATCATTCATAAGATGTTGAAAAGTGGCCAGTGCATTCGTGAGTCCAAAAGGCATGACATTATATTCAAAATATCCATACTTAGTTTGAAAAGAAATCTTCCATTCATCTCATTCTTTAATACGAACTAAATTATATGCTCTTCATAGATCTATTTTGGTATAGATCTTTGCTTGATTGAGTTGATCAAGAAGTCTTGAAATCAAAAAAAAAAAATATCTATTTTTGATGGTAATCTTATTGAGTTCTTGATAATCTACACACATCCATAGAAATCTGTCTATATTCTTCATAAATAAGATAGGAGCTCTAGTTGGAGATTTAGAATGGCGTATGAAGTTCTTTATTAAGTTCTCATCAATGTATTCTTTTAATGCAGCCAATTCAATCTGTGATAAGCTGTAGATTGGTTCGAATGGTGGTTGAGCTCCTTCTTGCAGATTAATTGAACAATCATAAGGTCGATGCTCAGAAAGAATATCTGTATTTTTTTTTTAAAAAAATATCTTAGAATTCTTGATATTGGCCAAGAATACCACTAAATATTTTTCCATCAATAGAAATAAGCATAGCATATATAGCAAAAGATGATCTTTTTTTTACAACATGCATGAAAGCTCTTGCACCTATCAGTAAAGGTTTGGATATACTAGATTTATGTACTTCTACTTCACTAATTTGATTTTAGATTATACTACCAAAAAAATTAAGGTTATAAGAAATTCAATATATTTGAAGATTATATTTTTTTAACTATGATAATCATAGAATAAATAGATTAGAGAGAGATCTTATTACATTAAATATTACTATGCTATTATGAACTTTAATTGTTACATCTAAAGGAATAATTTTATGGATAATATTTCCAAAAGATAACAAATGATGATGTATGACTTCTATATGTACGGATTTAGTTTTCTTGATTAAAGGTGTTTTTTGATTTTTGATAAAATCTTCGTCTATAAATATGCTAAGGTTCCTAAATTTAATAAGGCAAAGACTTTGTGATTTTTAGGTCCTAAACACACATCTATTATAAAATAAGATGAGGGATCTAAGGAGAGAATATGACCTTTGCTAGATGTTGCATATGATTCTAGCTGCACGGTCTCTATTGTAGTTAAAGAAACTTATTTTCTGACACATTATCTTCTTTGGTAATTGTGCTCTTTATTTTGTAACTGCGTTGCTTTTTTGGACAATGTTGAGCAATGTGCTTAGCTTCTCCACAATATAAACATAAATCCTCTTAGCAATATTGAGTTTTTTCCTACTCTATGAAAGGTTTAAAACATATCGTATCAATTTGCATTGGTTTCGATATCATATTACATGTTGTCTTATTTAGGAATGCACCAAGCACATAGCTGTGGAAGATGAGGTTGTGTTTCATAAGTATCCAAGAAATCCTAATAGGTTTCACCCATATGAAAAGAATATATTCCAAATTTTAATTCAAAAGTACTAAAAAATACTCTTCTTAGTAGCCTTAATCATACATAAATCTCAATTACTTTATTACTTTTATATTTAAACAATTTTGATTTTTCTTATAAGCTCCAATCCTAATCAGTGAGCTTTAATAAGCTATAACTTCTAATCTAACTATCCACTTGATATAAAAATTTTCATGCAATTTTCAATTTAAGTCTTCTATATGCTCAAGAATTTTCAGTCCAATCCAACTTACAAATTGTTAGAAAACCTCCAAAAATTACACTAATGTCACTTGGCCCCCTACTTGAAAAGTGAAGCGAAAATCCTAGCAATGATTTTTCTTTCTCCAATCTTAACTTTGACTGAAAATTGGTATGAAATTTTATCTTTAAGTCCTTCAAGACTATGCCAAATTTCACCTTTATTCGACTAGTAGATCTTTAGATATTACAAAAATCCTATCCAATCTTAAACTGCCAACTTGCAAAACTTTCTTATGCTAAAAACTAGATATCTCTAAACCATGCCATTAAATTATCAAAAAAATTTGTATATACTTAGCACATCTAATAATCCAAATAATATAAAATTTTGAACTATAGATACTATACCAATTGCATGAATTAGCCAAAATTTCTAGCCATAATTATATTATATAAAATCCAAATCACCAATACAAACTTTGACTTTGAACAACAATTGCCAAGTCTTCAAAAATCCAACAAAAATCATCCTTATGTCTTTGAAAAGAGCTTAAAGCTAGCTCTCAAATCCTAATCTCTGATCTTCAAATGAATCCCTAATTCGTCCTAAGCGGTTGTTTTAGTGATTAGAGGTCTGATTTTGATCCTATCTCACAAATGGTCGACCCCCGGGTATTAATCTAACCTGTCCTAAGGACTTTTTAGCCCAATCCTACCATCAACTTAATCCTTGTATCAACCATACCAATCATTTACCTCTTCTATCTTGATTTTAATAATTTATGGCCTTTTTAAGGCAATAAAAGAATTTATATATCCTAGATGGTAAAATTATTAATTAACTTTTATCTACTTGCTATTAAGATAAGAAAATAGGCCAAGAGGCTTTCATAAAAGTCTTATCAAAATATTTTAAATTTTTGTTGAACTAATATAATAGAATATTAATTAAAAAATTATTTTTAGTCATATTTTCACCATATAATGGTATCACAACACGACACCAACCTTGATGAATATGTTTCAAAAAACTTTGAAGCTGTCGCCATTACTTGACTTATTTTCTCCAAGTAGGTCTTTGTTCTTCATGCCTTTTAAATAATTGATTATCGCATATAATGGCTTGAATAATAAATTATTCTAAAGATTTTGATTTCGACATTGTTAATAACAAATCTTTGATGCTATCCTTTAATCCATATCAAAATTGATTGATAAGTACTTTATTATTCTAGTCCATATCGCAAGCAAAGTTTTGGAATTCAGTAGCATATGTAGTGGCTGACTATGATCCTTGTCATAAAGATAAGAACTTGGTTTCTGCTACTCTTTCTTGATCACTTTCTATGAATGTGGCTGTAAACACTTCTAGTTATGAATTCATAAAGGAGTCATGAATCTTTTTCTATTAAAAGTACAAACCAAGAGAGAGAATTTTTTGATAGAAGTGTGCTTATAAATCCAACTTGAATAAATCTATCAAGATATTGGAAAGGATGCAACCTTAAATAGAGCTTGGCTTATTCCAAAAATCCTTGAAATTTTAATCTTGTTCCATCAAACTTCTCAGGCATACTAATCTTTGCTCTTGTCATATTTATAGAAATAAAACTCCCTAGATTTAGTTGTGAGGTTAATCTACTTGCTTCTTTTAACTGCATAATTTCTTGTTGTATACTCTGAACTTCTTCCATAGGCATAGGTATAATATTTCTATGATTCACATTAAAAATACATGAGATTTTTACTCTTAGGGTATTGACAAGTTCATGAAGATCTACAATAGTGAAAAATCTATTTTCACTTCTACTAAGAATAGCATCCATAAACTCCCTTTCTGTAGATAACTCAAACAAATTAAAAAAATTAAATTAGAGGAGAATAATCTGCAACCTTCAAAATACAATAATAGAAGTGGGGTAATTCATTCATTTTTAAAACTAAATAAAAATAGTATGTTAGCACTCTTGTGAAACTCTCAAGGACATGAATCTCAAAGAAAGAGAAACCTCAATACACTCTTGTGTCACTAAAGAGAACTAAAAAGTCATTCAAAAGGTAATGTAATATTAACTTGAATGGCTATTGCCAAAAATAAGAAGACTAGAAAGTCTTGAAACAAGAAAAAAGACTAGAACGGCATTGACAAGAATGAAGAAGGCTTCCCTCTTGCTTCTTTATATACTTATAACTAAAAGCTATCAGACAATGTCCTATAGGACCTCCAAAACATGTTGACTTTGCTATCCACATGTCTTACCTTGCAATGCAATTTATCTATATATGCATAATATAGTTAATTTTTTCTACAAGCTACCAACACATAATTAGCTCGTTAGCCAAGTTTCTAACCAACAAACACATCTAAAGTCAAAATTATATCTATTAAGCTTTTAGAAAGCTTCTCTAGAAGACTTTATGAAATTAATCTATATTTATATATTTCTACCTAATTATATAAGTAACTATTGATATAAATATATATATGTCCATGACATTATCATCCACAACTTGATACTTTTGACTTTTCAAATATTGATGATCTTCTAGCAAAAGATTTGGCAAATTTCTTATTAAATCTATATCCAATAATGAAGGTGTAAGTAAAAGAAGCTCAAGAATGACAAAAGATCAATGTGGATGTCTATTGTAAGAAAAAACCACAATTCAATGTGGGTGACAAGGTATGATTATATTGCCATAATATTCAAACTACTTATTTTTATGACATGTTGGCCTATTACATGATTAGACTTTTTCATATTTGTGAATAAGTAAATGTTATTGCTTATTGATTACACCTACTAGAGTCTATAAGGATCTATCTTGTATTCCACATATCTCTTTTTGAGTCATATAAGATAGTGAATATCTCAAAAAAAAAGACTAATATTACCTCTTTCTATAGAAGTGAATAATAATCAAGAGTTTGAAGTAAAAGAAGACTTAAATTTTAGGTTGCATTAAAATAAATTAAAATATCTTATTGAGTGACATGGATATGATATTAGTGAATGCACATAGGAGTTAAAAAAAACTTGTAAATATAGCAAACAGGGTTGAGGCTTTTTATTGATAACATCCATCAAAACTAAAATGAAAAATAATAAGATCTATGAAAGATGATGCCTTCTTCTCATGGAACTTGTTTCTAGAAGGAAAGATAATATAATAGACATAAATATTAAATCCAATAATTGCCTATACACTTAAGTAGAAGTAGGTAAATATAAATTATTTTCATAATAATTTTTTAAAGAAGCTTCTTAAAAGCTTCATAAATATAATTTGGACTTTATACATATTTTTAATTGATTGATAGATTAGAAACTTAGTCAACAAGTTAATTACATGCCATATATGTTGGCAGCTTGTCAAACAAGCTAACTATATAGTGCACATATAGAAAACTTGTCCAATAAGTTAAGACATGTGTTTAATAAAGTTAACACATGTTAGAAGTTTTATAGAACATAGCTAAGTTGTTGTATTATAACATAAATATATGACGAAAATATAATCAAAAATAAATTTTTAATTAACATCTAATCATCTTGATTCAATAATAATTTAAGATATTTAAACATGGCTTTTATAAAAGCTTCTTAGTTTATTTTCTTGTCTTAATAGCTAGTAGATAAATGGTTGATTAGTAATTTTTCCTTCTAGGCTATAGAGTTTCTTTTACTACTTTAGATAGGCCATAAATTAGTAAAATAAAATTATAAGAGATAAATAATTAGCATAATTGATACTTAGATTAAGTTGAAGGTATGGTTGAGCTAAAAAATCTCTAGAATAGGTTCATTTAATACCCGAAGATTAACCGTTTGTAGGACAAGGTTGAAATCAGACCTCTAGCTATTAAAACGACCATCTAGGATAAAGTAGAGGAACGTTGTCATGTTATAACACGACTATATGGTGAAAATATAAATAAAAAAGATTTATTAATATTTATTCATCTTAGATGTTAGAAACACTAGCCAATTCCAACTGCCAATATTCAAAGGCCAGTTAATGTCATCTCATTGTCATGTTGTAACACGAGTATACTGTGAAAATATAAAGAAAAGAGACTTTTATTAATGTTCAATTACCTCAAATATTAGGAGCAACGACCGATTCCAGTGCCAATATTCAGGGGCCAATTTCAGACACCCCATCACAATCGGTCAGGGCAAACTTACCAGTAACAAAATGCTCCATTCGAGTCCAACAGTGGAAGTCAATAGAATCGAAAGGACTAAATCGATGACTGAGCAAGCATGACACGAAGGACGAATTTGACCCAATTATAAGAACATCCAGGTCTTAGTATGGGCTTTTTAGCCAATATGAGACCTGATTTGGTCGGGCGACTCAATGTAGTCCCGATTATGGGGGTTTCGATTCCATTTTAGGCTGTCCTGTTCTTTGTGCCATTTCAAGGAACATTGTTTCCAAAAATAGAACCTTTTAAAAGGCAAAAAATGGAGGAGAAAGCTCTGACGACGAAGCCAATTCCAGATCAAAGACGGAAGATTGAAGAAATTCAGAGGCTAGGATTTGAAAGAAGGAAGAATTAGGGTTAAAAGAGAGAATAGGTTAAGAAATGAAGGGAGGAGAATCAGGATTTTAAAGATCGGAGAGCTAGCTTCATGCTTTGGAGGGGAAAAGACAGAGAATTGGGATTTTTTTTCCATAGGATTTTGGGAAAGACGGAGGCAATCGTTGCTGAAAGTCAGTGTTGTATTGGTGAACTGGATTTTTTTTTCGAAAGAGAGAAAAAAAAAACATTTGAAAATGGTTAAGGTCGAGGAGAGGATTCAGAGATTCGGAAATTAGGGAAGTTAAGAAAAAAGAAGGATACAAGGTTTTTGGATAGGGGTCAGAAAAGGGACTTCTGGCAATCAATGCTGAAAGGTCGATGTATTGTACTGGTGAATCGGGGTTTTAATGAAGTAGGTGTGATTACTCTTGACTGTTTTGTAAAATCAAAGTTACATCTGTGATTAAAGAATTAAAAGGGTGTCTATAGGATTGAGTATGTGGAGTGAATGAAAATTTTTGAGTTAATCTAACAAGAAGGTCAGTGGATACAAGGTCGTGAGTATAAAGCAGTATCGGAGATTAGCAGATTGGATTGTTCAGAGTTCTCTGTAACATCTAGAGACCTACCAGCTAGGACAAAAAGGATTTCAGCGAGTAGTCAAAGGACATCCGTATAGATTTACAGTATATTCTTATAATTTTTTATATTCCAACAGTCAAAAATTGATAGACTGCTTGAATATTAGCGAATCTCCATACTACCTTCTACAACCAGACGTCCGGTGCATTCTTGAGCAAAAAGCACGTAATATGACACCGTTGGAAGTTGTACCACTGAACATGACAACAGCTTATGCTCCACAAGCATCATCGAATCAAGTACCATCCGTACCAACGGGATGACCAGAATCATTTTCTAACCCTATATGGAACAAGCCTAGTAGGTATATATCGGTGGAGACATCCAATATGCCTGATGGAGGTGCAAAAAGACCACTTTGTTGTTTCCATTGTAGACAGATTGGTCATTATATTAGTGAATGTCCCAATCCCAAAGCTAGTAACAATTACATGTCAATGTGTGGGAATAGCAAGCAGTCGGGGCATACTTAACAGCAATATAATGCTCCATTCAATTTCAATAATCGAGATCAACAGATCCAAAGCCAAGGAAAAATTGAGGAGATAAATCGAGGTCCTCAAGATTCTCTGATAAATTGGATGGAATGTGTCCAAGCCGTTCTTACCAAGAGTTGGTAAAAGAAGAAAGGACCAATTCAACATTCGGATGAGCCTGATGTGAAGGGCCAATTTGATCCAATTATGGGGACATTCAATACAAGTCCTGTTACGGGCCTCTTATCCAATATGAGACCTAACTCTGTTGGACAAGACAATGAGGTCTCAAATACGGAGGCTTCGGTTCTATTTCAAGCTGTTTCGTTCTCTATGTTATTTTAGAGGAAACGTCCTTTCCGTAGAAAGATCCTCTTAGAGGCAAAAATTCCATAGAAGCGCAATGTGCTGTTCCAATTTCGAGTCCAGGATGGAAGAATAAGGGACCTCACGGAGTTAAAGAAAAAGAAAGAAAAAGAAAGAGGGCATTGGAAGATCGAGATTTTTGAGATCGAAGAGCTAGCTTCAAGCTCCTTCGAAAGGTATAAGACTTAGTTTCATAGGATTTGGGAGGATTTTGCAATCGTTTCTCAAAGTTAGTATTTGTATTGGTGAATTGGATTTTTTTTTGCAATAAAATTAAGGCTAGTGCTCTTAACTGTTTTGTGAAATTTGAGAAATATCTGCAGTTGAAATTTTAGAAGTATTTAGATGGTTGAGTATGCCAAGTGTTTGCAAAAATCTATGTTAATCTAATGATTTGGATAGAGGATATTTGATCATTAGTATAAAGAGGTATCAAAAGTTGGCATATTAGGGTTATTTAGAGTTTTTATAATATCTAGAGATCTATTAGCTGGAATAAGGTGAATTTTAACGTGGTAAGTCGAGGACTTAAAGGCAAAGCTGCACACAAGGTTTGAATGAGAATTAATGGTTGAAGAAGGAAAAATTGTAAGTCAAGGTTTGTCATCAACTTCCAAGGCGACGGTCAAGGGACATCAGTGTTGATTTACAACGTTTTCTTGCAATTTGTAAGTTAGATTGGATTGAAACTTCTTCAGCATTTAGAAGACTTGCAAAGATATTAGCGGTAGAAGTATTACAACAATCGGATGATCAGATTGAGAATTACAACTTGCCAAAGCTCATTGTCTAGGGTTAGGATTTAAAAAATAAATAAATAAATAAATAAAAATAAAAAAATAAAAAAATAAAAAACAAATAAAATAAAAAAATATATATAAATAATAATAATAATAATAATAATAAAATAAAATAAAACTAATAAATAATAAAAGAATTTATACTTATAATATCTCAAAGTTATTAAAAATAGTGTTTCTAGGCACTTTGTATTGGGAGTAAGCTTTTATATTGAAATCCGAAATAATTTGTATTTAGATGGTTAAAACCCACTAGACTACTCGGATACTTGCAAAACATCATTTTATCTTCCACAGCCAGATGCTCAGTGCATTCTCAAGCAAGATAGCACATAATACAACAACATTCAAAGATCATAAATTAGGATTTGTGAGCTAGCTTTAAGCTTATTTTAGGAATATAAGATTTATTTTTGTAGGATTTAAAATAACTTTGCAATTGCTGTTCAAAGTTAGGGTTTATATCAATGACTTGCCATTTATGCAATACAATTAAGGCTAGTTTTCTTGGCTAGTTTATGCAATTGGTGTCACATCTACAATTAAAACTTTGATAATACTTGGCTGATTAGGAATACAAAGTATATATAAAATTTTGTATTAATCTAATAATGCAATTAGGAGATATCTAGGTTTTGAAATAAGAAGGTATTAGAAGTTGATAGTTTAGGGTTAGATAGGATTTCTATGATATTTAAAGATCTATGATTTGTGTAAAAATAAAAAATTGTCGAAGCCTTCGTTAGTCCAACTTGTCACAAGGACAAGTGGTCTTGATATTGCAACAAAATAACCATATCTTATTACCCATGTGGAATGGTGGTTGTTCCTTTCAATAGATATCTGCATTGATCTTTTCTTATTCTTGAACTACTTTTAACTATGCCTTTATTGTTGCATGTAGCTTTGACAAATGATTTGCCAAATCTTTTGCCACATGACTATCAGCTTTTGAAAAGTTAAAAGTATCAAGTCGTGGATGGTAACCATAATTAACAAAGAAAGGTATTTGTTTTATAGAAGAATGTATTATAATATTATAAACAAACTTTCAATGATAAAAGAATTATCTAATTATCTTATTGGTAGTTGATGATACATCTTAAATACTTCTCTAAAACTCAATTAATTTGCTCTATTTGTCCATCAATTTGAGGATGGAATGTTGAAGATAGTTTTATATCTACTTTTAGAATCTTGAAAAGAGTTTGCCAAAATCTTGATACAAAGTGAGTTCCTTTATCTGATATAATATCCTTGCATAATCCATGATAGTGATAGATATTGTCAAAAAAGAGCTTAGCTATTTCTTCACCTATGATAGATTTTGTACATAGTACAAAATGTGCCATCTTGATAAAATGATCTACAATCACAAATATAGAGTTATAAAAACTTGAGATTAGAAGATCTGTGATGAAATCTATAGAAATAGAAGACCATGGTTATTCTGGAATGGATAATGGCTGAAGAAGTCTATAAGATCGATGACAAGGAGTTTTTAATCTTGAGCAAATATCACAAGATTATACAAAATCTTTGACTGCCTTCCATATTTAGAGCCACCAAAAATCCTTGGATATTAATTCCAAAGTTTTATTGTATCTAAAATATCTTGCTGCTGAAAAGACATGATGAGCTTGAAGAGCACGTAATCAAGCTTCACCTTCTGGAACATATAAGCGTCCCAATTGATTGTCCTTAAATTCAAACTTGGAAGTATCATGAGACTTTGAAGGGTTTTCCTTAATATCATGAATAAGAGGATCAGAAGACATACTTGACTGAACTTGCTTAATGAAAGTTGAATCAACAATTAGTATTTATTTCATTGCTTGAAAATGAAGATACTTTGGCTTTAAGAGAATTATCCATTGCTGATTAAAAGTAGCATCTTCTTCATTTGATGTAAGGTAAGATTATATAGAGAGTGCATCTGACAAACCTTGTTATTTTTTTGATCGATAAGTCATCTTAAATTCGAATCTTAACAAAGACAAACTCCAATAGGCTTGGCGATGATTCAAATTATGTGCTGACATAAAATATTCAAGATTCTTGTGATTCATATATATATAGTGATTGGACTAAGAACACCTTCTAGATAATGGCACCATTCTTGAAATGAATCTACAATTGCAAGAAGTTCTTTGTTGTGGATCTTATAGTTGATCTCAGCTGCTAAAAGTTTTTTGGAATGAAAAGCTATTGGGTGAAGTTTATTATCTATTCCCATTTGTGACAATACAACATCAAAAGCAAAGTCTAATGCGTTTGTTTCTATAAAAATGGCTTAGAAAAATCAATATGATACAAGATTGGTGCAGAAATACAGACTATCTTCAAAGCTTCAAATGCTACTTTTGCTTCTTGATTCCATTGAAGTTTGTCTTTACAAGTCAAACAAGTAAGTAGAGATGTAACTTGATAGAAATCTTTGATAAAGATCAAATAATAATTGAAAAATCTCAAAAAGCATTAGACATCTCTTACCATTTTTGGTATCTTCCAATCCATAATAGCTTGAACTTTCTTAAGATCCATCATAAGTCTATCATTTGAAATGATGTATTCTAAGAAGTCGACTTGAGTAATATGAAATACACACTTTTTTTTTATCTTGGCACAGAGTTTTGCATCTTTTAATTTTTGTAACATACAATAAACATGAAATTCATATTCTTCTATATTCTTAAAATAGATTAAGATGTCGTCTAGGTAACAAACAACAAAAACATATAAAAACTCTCGAAAGACATCATTCATTAGATGTTAGAATGCTATTGGTACATTTATAAGTCCAAAAGATATGACGTTGTATTCAAAATATTCATACCTTATTCAAAATGTGATCTTTCATTTATCTCTTTCTTTGATGTATACCAGATTGTATGCTCCTCATAGATCTATTTTAATATAGATCTTAGTTTGATTCAACTGATCAAAGGATCGAGATATCAAAGGTAGTTGATATCTGTTCTTGATAGTGATTTTGTTGAGTCTTTGATAATTTACACACATCCACAATGATCTATCTTTTTTCTTCATAAATAAAATTGGAGCTCTTGTTGGAGATTTGGAATGGCGTATGAAGTTCTTGACTAGATTTTCTTCAATATACTCCTTAAGTTTAGCCAACTTATTTTGTAATAAACTGTATATTGGTCCAAATGGCGATTCTACTCCTTCTTGAAGGTTAATTGAGCAGTCATAGGAACAATGTTCTGGAAGAGTATCTGCATTCTTCTTCTCAAATATATCTTTAAAATCTTGATATTGGCTTGGAATGCCACTTGAAGTCTTTTCACTAGTAGAAACAGGTGCAGCATAAATGACACAAGGTGATCCTTCTTTTGCAGCATGCAAGAAAGCTCTTGCACCTACAAATATAGGTTTAATTGTATTAGACTTATGACTTTTTACTTGATTAACTACACTCTTAGTTATACTTTTAGAAAAGTCAAGACTACGAGAAGTTCAATCTATTTTAGAATTATATTTTTCTAGGTATGATAAACCTAAAATAATTGGATTAGAAGGAGATGTAATGATATTAAATATTACAAAGCTACTATAACCATTAGTTGCTACTTCTATAGGAAGGGTTTCATGAGTAACATCTTTTGAAGACAATGAATGACCATCTATGACTTCTACATGAATAAGTTTAGTTTTCTTCACTAAAAGTATGCTATGTCTTTTAGCAAATTCTTCATCTATGGCTTTATGATGTTTAGATTCTAAAATAACATTTATCATAAAAGAAAGAGAAGGTTTTGATGAGAGAATAGGACCTTCATTAGGTGTTGTACAAGGTTCGAGCTGCATTGTCCTTAGTATAGCTGGACAAACTTATTTTCTAACATACTATCTTCTTTGATAGCAATACTCCTCATTTTATGGTTGCGTCCCTTCTTTGGGCAATGTTGAGCAGTGTGCTTAGATTCTCTATAATATAAGCACAATTCTTCTTAACAAAGATGAGTCTTTTTTTGCTTAGTAAGAGGTTTTAAATGTACTACATCAATTTGCATATCCTCTACTTCTGAATGTATGTGTTGAAGAGATGTTGGTATTGGTGTTGCCATTGAATTATAGTAACGTTGAGGTCCACTTGTACGGTTCTCGGATCGAAATTCAAAAAGACAATTGTTGCACTTCACAACAAAGTTAATTGCTTGACTCAATGTTTGAAGATGAAGTAAATTGACCATTAATTTTTTTACCTCATATTGTAATCCATAGAAAAATTGGCTAATAAGTACAAGATCATCTCACTTCATATCAATTCCAAGTTGACAAAACTGTGAAGCATACAACGTTACTGATCGATTGCCTTATAGCAAAATATGGATCTTATTGCTTGCAATATAAATTACATCATATTCTCTATACATGGATTAAAACTTTGTCAAAAAAAGCCTCTATATTATCTAATATTGGATCTCGTCGTTCAAAAAAAGATGAAATCAATGAATCTAACTTGCGATCTTGGACTTGGATAGCTTTGGAGTTGAAGTTCAATCACAAGTTGTACTTGATTGATAAATCCTCAAAACTTTGATTTGGTACCATCAAACTTCTTGGGTAGGATAATTCTTGGTTCTCTAATACTGGAAGGGTGTTCCACCTTTGGAGAAGGGACATAATTTGGTGCAGATGTTGAAGTAGCTCCAATCATTTCTATATCTTCACTTCTTGCCAATCTTAATACTCTTTGTGGTAATAAATTGAGTTGATGCATTGCAAGCATTAATTCCTTCAATTGCTATTGCATTTGTGCCATGCCACTCTTCATTTCAGTAAGTTTGGCCATAATAACACTTAAAAAAGAGAAGATGTCTAATATCGCTCAAGATAAATTGAAGAGAGGACTTGAGAACAAAAAAAATACTAAGAATAATATCAGTTTAGAAGAAGGTAATCTGCAACTTTTAATATACTTATGTCTTATTAAGAAAAAAAAGTAATCCATTCTTAATAAAGATTAGACTAAGCTCTGATATTATAAGGGCACTCTTATCAATATGTCAAGGATAAGAACTTAACAAAAAAAAATAAAAAAGTGAGACTTTTCTCAAAGAAAGATGAAAAAATAGACATAACTAAATATGTGTATTAAAAAAGAAACTAGAATGGCTATTGCCAAAAGACAAGAAAATTAGAGACCCTTGAAACTAGATTGGAAGCAAGAAATGAGTTGACAAGAGTGAAGGCTTCACTCTTGGTTCTATATATACTGTCCACCTAGGAGCTACATGGTAATGTTCTATAAGACCTCCAAAAACATATTGACTTTGCACAACATGTATCTTAACTTGTAAGGCAAGTTTTCTATGTGGGTGCCATATAGTTGGCTTATTCTGCAAGCTACTAACATGTGTGGCATGTGGTTAACTTATTGACCAAGTTTCTAACCTATCAATCAAGTATAAACACATAGAAAGTCAAAGTAGCATCTATGAAGCTTCTATGAAACTTTCTAGAAGATATTATGAAATAAATCTACTTTTACCTACTCATATCACCCAGATAACAATTACAATAAATATATGTCCATAACAGTTAGGCTGTTATATGATTACACTTTTTTATATTTGTGAATAAGTAAATCTTATTACTTATTGATTACACCTACTAGAGTCTATAAAGATCTATCTTGTATTCCACATATCTCTTTTTGAGTCATATAAGATAGTTAATATCTCAAAAAAAAAAGACTAATATTATCTCTTTCTATAGAAGTGAATAATAATCAAGAGTTTGAAGTAAAAGAAGACTGAAATTTTAGGTGGCATTAAAATAAATTAAAATATCTTATTTAGTGACACGGATATGATATTAGTGAATGCACATAGGAGCTAAAAAAAAGTTGGTAAATATAGGAAAGAGGGTTGAGGCTTTTCATTGATAACATCCATCAAAACTAAAAGGAAAAATAATAAGATCTATGAAAGATGATGCCCTCTTTTCATAGAACTTGTCTCTAGAAGGAAAGATAATATAATAGACATAAATATTAACTCCAATAATTGCCTATATGCTTAGGTAGAAATAGGTAAATATAAATTATTTTCATAATAATTTTTTAAAGAAGCTTCTTAGAAGCTTCATAAATGCAATTTGGACTTTATACATGTTTTTAATTCATTGATAGATTAGAAACTTAGTCAACAAGTTAATTACATATCATACATGTTGGTAGCTTGTCAAACAAGCTAACTATATAGTACACATATGGAAAACTTGTCCAATAAGTTAAGACATGTGTTTAATAAAGTTAACACATGTTGGAAGTTTTATAGAACATAGCTAAGTTGTTGTATTGTAACACAATGTCAAGGACAAGAACTCGATGAAAGCTAAAGAGTAAGTGAGACTTTTCTCAAAAAGAAATAGGACAAAATAGAAATATGTATATTAAGAAAGAAACTGGAATGGCTATTGCCAAAATACAAGAAAACTAGAGACCCTTGAAACTAGACTAGAAGCAAGAAAGGAGTTGACAAGAGTGAAGAGGGCTTCACTCTTGCCTCTATATATACTATCTAACTAGAAGCCACGTGGCGATGTTCTATAAGACCTCCAATATATGTTGACTTTCTAGGCCACATGCCTTTGCTTGCAAGGCAAGTTTTCTATGGATGGACCACGTAGTTAGCTTGTTCTTTAAGCTTCCAACATGCGTGGCACATGGCTAACTTGTTGACCAAGTTTCTAACCTAAAAGTCAATTATAGACTCCTATAAAGTCAAAGCAGCGTCTATGAAGCTTCTAAGAAGCTTCTCTAGAAGATATTACACAATTAACCTACTTTTACATACTTTTATCTATTCATATAGGTAATTATATGTATGTCCGTGACATTACCCCCCCTTCTAGGGACGAGTTCCACGAGGAGCGGTGATTATATATTGAAAAAATCTAATATGCGGCGAATTGTATTTGCTACATACTCTGATCTTTATTCTCTTCGAAGATAGTTGATGGGTCCTCTTAGCCATCGATAGTGTCCCATTCCAGGGCGAGAAGACCACCCTATTATTTGATCACTGTTGAGGCCTTCATAACTTCCTTCAAATAATACATTTGAAACACCATCAGGAGTCGTTCCTATCTCCAATAATATCACCAAACATCGAGAATCTCTTCCAAGGTCGTGATACCAAACGCGTTGTATCTCACCATCTATTCGAGGAAGAACATGTCGTTCTTGAGGGTCTTCATCTCGGTTGCATCGTCTTGAAGGTTGTGACAATCGCAATGTCTCATCCGGTAAGTCAGCAAACGAAGGTTCTTGAGTTGAATCCGCTGGTTGTTGGCTCTCCATCTAATTAGCGTCACAAAATGTAAAGAATTTATAAACAAGGATAGGAAATTGAATGTTATCTTGCCTCAATCTTGTCTCTTTTATAAGAGAGTTTTTCATCTTGGTTTTGATGGATGTCGTTGATGAAAAACTTTGACTTTAGCTGATGCATTTGCTAGATTCCTGGATGGCTCCCATGTGCGCTCACTAATATCATATCCGCACCAATGAACAAGATATTCCAGCTTATTTCGGCGCCGCCTTGAGTCTAATATCTCTTCCACCTCAAATTCTTCATTATTATCTACTTCTATAGGAGGCGGTGGCATTTGTCTTCTTCCTTGTATATCCACTGTCTTATATGGTTCAAGAAGAGACACGTGGAATACAGGATGGATCTTCATTGACTCCGGTAGATGTAACCGATATGCAACTGGGTTGATCTGTTCAGAAACAGAAAAGGGGCCAAGCCTACGATAGTCCAATTTGTCACAAGGTCGAGTGGTCTTGATATTGCGACGAAGTAGCCATACCTTATCACCCACGTTGAGTTGTGGTTGCTCTTTACGATATACATCTGCATTTATCTTTTGTCGTTCTTGAGCTTTCTTCAACTGCGCCTTCATTATTGCATGTAACTCTGACAACCGATTTGCCATATCTTCTGCTGCAGGATTATCAACTTTTGAAAAATCAAAAGTATCAAGTCGTGGATGATAGCCATAATTGGCAAAGAAAGGTGTTTGTTGCGTGGAGGAATGTACCGTATTATTATAAGCAAACTCTGCCAATGGCAGAAGGTTTGTCCAATCATCTTGTTGGTAGTTGATGGTACACCTTAAATACTGTTCCAAGACTTGGTTTACGCGCTCTGTTTGTCCATCAGTTTGAGGATGGAAAGCTGAAGATAGCTTTATGTCCACTTTTAAAATCTTGAAAAGAGTCCTCCAGAATCTCGACACAAATTGAGTTCCCCTATCCGATATGATATCTTTAGGTAATCCATGATAGCGATAGATATTATCAATGAAAAGCTTAGCTGTTTCTTCACCTGTGATAGATTTTGTACATGGCATAAAATGTGCCATCTTGGTGAAACGATCTACTATCACAAATATAGAATCATAAGATCTTGAGTTTGGAAGATCTGTGATGAAATCCATAGAAACAGAAGACCATGGTTGTTCTGGTATAGGTAATGGCTGAAGAAGTCCGTAAGGTCGATGTCGAGGAATTTTTGATCTTGAACAAATATCACATGATTGTACAAAGTCTTTGACTGACTTCCACATTTGTGGCCACCAAAAATCTCTTGATATGAGTTCCAGAGTCTTATTATATCCAAAGTGCTCTGCTGCTGGAAAGTCATGACGTGCTTGAAGAACACGCAAACGTGCTTTTCCTTCTGGAACATATAGGCGTCCTTCAAAATATAATAGATTATTCTTGAACTCGAACTTAGAAGAATCATGAGACTTGGAAGAATTATTCTCGATATCATGAACAAGAGGGTCTGAGGACATACTGGACTGGATTTGCTTGAGAAAAGTTGAATCAACAATCAATGTTGATTTCACTGCTCGGAGATGAAATTGCTCCGGTTTCAAGAGGACCGTTCTTTGTTGCTCAAAAGCTGCATCTCCTTCTTTTGGTGCAAAATAAGAACGTCTAGACAGGGCATCGGACAAACCTTGTTGTTTTCCTGGCCGATAAGTGATAATGAAGTCGAATCTTGACAAAGACATACTCCAACGAGCTTGACGACGATTCAACACGCGTGCTGACATGAAATACTCGAGGTTCTTGTGATCTGTATACACAGTGACTGGACTAGAAGCACCTTCTAGATAATGACGCCATTCTTGAAAGGAATCCACGATGGCAAGAAGTTCTTTATCGTGGATCTCATAATTGATCTCGGCTGCTGAGAATTTTCTTGAATGAAAAGCTATCGGATGAAGTTTGTCATCTGTTCCCATTTGTGATAAAACTGCACCCAAGGCAAAATCCGATGCGTCTGTTTCCATAAAAAATGCCTTGGAAAAATCAACACGATATAAGACTGGTGCAGAGACAAACGATGTCTTCAAGGCTTCAAATGCTGCTTCCGCTTCTTGATTCCATTGGAATTTATCTTTACTAGTCAAGCGTGTAAGTGGAGCTGCAACTCGTGAGAAGTCTTTGATGAAGATCCGATAGTAATTGGCAAATCCGAAGAAACATTGGACATCTCTCACAGTCTTTGGAATCTTCCAATCCATGATTGTTTGGACTTTCTTAGAATCCATCATAAGACCATCATTTGAAATGATGTATCCTAAAAAGTCAACTTGAGTAGTGTGAAATACACACTTTTCCATCTTGGCGTACAATCCTGCATCTCTGAGTTTTTGTAATACTTGACGAACATGTATTTCATGTTCTTCAACATTCTTAGAATAAATCAGGATATCGTCTAGGTAGCAGACGACAAAATTGTCTAAGAATTCACGAAATACATCATTCATGAGATGTTGAAAAGCAGCTGGTGCATTCGTGAGTCCAAAAGGCATGACATTATATTCAAAATGCCCGTACCTGGTTCGAAACGCAGTCTTCCATTCATCTCCTTCTTTGATCCGTACTAGATTATATGCTCCTCTTAGATCTATTTTTGTATAGATCTTAGCTTGATTTAACTGGTCAAGGAGTCCTGATATCAAAGGTAATGGATACCTGTTCTTGATTGTGATCTTGTTGAGTCCTCGATAGTCAACACACATTCGTAAAGATCCATCCTTTTTCTTTACGAATAAAATTGGAGCTCCTGCTGGAGATTTTGAATGGCGTATGAAATTCTTCGCTAAATTCTCGTCAATATATGTCTTGAGTTCAGCCAACTCATCTTGCGATAAACTGTAAATTGGTCCAAATGGTGGCTGAGTTCCTTCCTTGAGATCGATTGAACAATCATATGGGCGATGCTCAGGAAGAATATCTGCATTCTTTTTCTCAAAAACGTCTTGATAATCCTGATATTGACTTGGAATGCCACTTGAAGTCTTTACGCTTTCAGAAATAGGTGCAGCATAAATAGCAAAAGTTGATCCTTCTTTTGCTGCGTGTATAAATGCTTTTGCACCTATAGGTGTGAGTTTTACTATACTAGACTCATGGTTTTTTACTTGGTTAATAGAACTGTTACTAATGCTCTGAGGAAAATCAAGTTTACGAGAAATCCAATCTATTCGAGGATTATACTTTTCTAACCATGATAAGCCTAAAATTACTGGATTAGAGGGAGATCTAATTATATTAAAAATTACGCAACTACTATGACCATTTATTACTACATCTACAGGAAGTGTTTCGTGAGTTACATCTCCAGAAGACAACGGACGACCATCTATGACTTCTACGTGTACAGGTTTAGTTTTTTGTATTAATGATATTCTATGACATCTAGCAAATTCTTCATCTAAAAAACAAGATGAGGCTCTTGAATCTACCAAGGCAGAGGCTTTGTAATTATTAGGTCCTAAACGCACATCTATTATAAAACAAGGAGATGGTTTTGAGGAGAGGATAGGACCTTTATTAGAAATTGTACAAGATTCCAGCCGCACGGTCCCTATTGTAGCTGGACGTACTCGTTTTCCGACATACTGTCTTCTTTGACAGCCGTACTCCTCATTTTGTAGTTACGTCGCTTCTTTGGACAATGTTGAGCAGTGTGCTTAGGTTCTCCACAATATAAGCACAATCCTTCTTGTCGACGACGAGACTTTTCTTGCTCAGTAAGAGGTTTGAAACGTACCACATCAATTTGCATATCCTCTACTTCCGAAGGTATGTGTTGAGGAGACGTCGGTGTTGCCATTGAATTGTAGTAACGTTGAGGCCCACTTGTGCGACTCTCGGATCGAAATTCAAAAAGTCGATTGTCGCACTTCACAGCAAAGTCAATTGCTTGACTCAATGTTTGAGGATCAGGTAAATTAAGCATCAATTTCTTTACCTCATATTGTAATCCGTAGAGAAATTGACTCACAAGTGCGGCATCATCCCACTTGATATCAGTTGCAAGTTGTCGAAATTACGAAGCATATAATGTTACTGATCGATTGCCTTGTCGCAAAATATGGATCTTGTTGGTTGCAACACGAATTGCATCATGTTCTCCAAACATGGATCGAAACTCCGCCAAAAAAGCCTCCAGATTATCCAATATTGGATCTCGTCGTTCAAGAAAAGATGAAAACCATGACAATGCTGAACCTGAAAGAAGTGTACCAATGAATCTTACTTGTGACCCTGGAGTTGGATAGCTCTGGGGTTGAAGTTCAATCACTAGTTGGACCTGATTGATGAATCCTCGAAACTTGGATCTGGTACCATCAAACTTCTCGGGCAAGGCAACTCTCGGTTCCCTAACACTCGAAGGGTGTTCCATTCTGGGAGAAGGGACATGGTTTGGTGCAGATGTTGAAGCAGCCCCAATCATCTCTATATCTTCACTTCCTACGATTCTTGTTGCTCCTTGTGGTGGTAAATTGAGTTGATGCATCGCAAGCATTAACTCCCTCAATTGTTCTTGCATCTGTGCCATTACACTCTTCATTTCAACAAGCTCTGCCATAGTAGCACTTAGAAAAGAGAAGATGTCTAACAACGCTCAAAACAAATAGAAGAGAGGAATTGATAACAAAGAAAATACTAAGAACAATATCAGTTTAAAAGAGGGTAATCCGCAACTTCTAATGCGCTTATGTCTTATCAAGAAAAAGGGGTAATCCACTCTTAATCAAGAAAAGACAAAGCTCTGATATTGTAAGTGTACTCTTGTCAATCTGTCAGGGACAAGAACTCGATGAAAGCTAAAGAGTAAGTGAGACTTTTCTCAAAAAGAAATAGGACAAAATAGAAATATGTATATTAAGAAAGAAACTGGAATGGCTATTGCCAAAATACAAGAAAACTAGAGACCCTTGAAACTAGACTAGAAGCAAGAAAGGAGTTGACAAGAGTGAAGAGGGCTTCACTCTTGCCTCTATATATACTATCTAACTAGAAGCCACGTGGCGATGTTCTATAAGACCTCCAATATATGTTGACTTTCTAGGCCACATGCCTTTGCTTGCAAGGCAAGTTTTCTATGGATGGACCACGTAGTTAGCTTGTTCTTTAAGCTTCCAACATGCGTGGCACATGGCTAACTTGTTGACCAAGTTTCTAACCTAAAAGTCAACTATAGACTCCTATAAAGTCAAAGCAGCGTCTATGAAGCTTCTAAGAAGCTTCTCTAGAAGATATTACACAATTAACCTACTTTTACATACTTTTATCTATTCATATAGGTAATTATATGTATGTCCGTGACACACAACTATATGATGAAAATATAATCAAAAATAAATTTTTAATTAACATCTAATCATCTTGATTCAATAATAATTTAAGATATTTGAACATGGCTTTTATAAAAGCTTCTTAGTTTATTTTCTTGTCTTAATAGCTAGTAGTTAAATGGTTGGTTAGTAATTTTTCCTTCTAGGCTATAGAGTTTCTTTTACTATTTTAGATTGGCCATAAATTCATAAAATAAAACTACAAGAGATAAATAATTAGCATAATTGATACTCAGATTAAATTGAAGGTATGGTTGAGCTAAAAAATCTCTAGAATAGGTTCATTTAATACCCGGGGATTGACCGTTTGTAGGACAAGGTTGAAGTTAGACCTTTAGCTACTAAAACGACCATCTAGAACAAAGTAGGGAAACATTCAAAGATCATCAATTAGGATTCGTGAACTAGCTTTAAGCTTATTTTAGGAATATAAGATTTATTTTTGTAGGATTTAAAATAACTTTGTAATTGCTGTTCAAAGTCAGGGATTATATCAATGACTTGAGCTTTATGCAATACAATTAGGGCTAGTTCTCTTAGCTAGTTTGTGCAATTGATGTCACATCTATAATTAAAACTTTGATAATACTTGGCTGATTAGGAATACTAAATATGTATAAAATTTTGTATTAATCTAATAATGCAATTAGGAGATATCTAGGTTTTGAAATAAGAAGGTATTAGAAGTTGATAGTTTAGGATTAGATAGGATTTCTATGATATTTAAAGATCTATAAGTCCAAATAAGGTAAAATTTACCATGGTATTAGAAGACTTCAATATCAAGCTATATATTAATTTTGAATTGAAGTTAATAATTGGAAAATAAGACATTGCTACTAGAATATTTGCATCAACTTTTAAATTGGCGAACAAGTGATATTAGTGAAATTTTTGGACATTTTTTAACAATCTATAAGTTGAATTGGATTGAATTTTTTTTCAAGCATATAAGAGGCTTATAGTGGCATTTATAAGTAAAATCTTGCACCAAGTAGACAATCAAATTAGAAATTACAACTCACCAAAGTTCACTGACAAGGATTAGAGCTTGTAAAGAAAAATCAAAATTACCTAATTATAAAAGTAATAAGACAATTGGAATTTATGTATGGTTGAAGTTACTAAAAAGAGTGTTTTTGAGCACTTTGTACTATCTTTAAGCATTTTTTAATAAAAATTCGAATTGCATTACTTTTATATGGGTGAAACCTATAAAGATTTTTTGGATATTTTTAAAATACAACTTCACCTTCTATAGTTAGATTTCCAATGTACTTCCAAACAAGAAAATATATATTATGACAATGTAGCTCTTAATTAGATAGTATATATAGGAACAAGAGTGAAGTCTTCTTTATTCTTTTCAATGTCTTTTTAGTTTTTATTCTTGTTTCAAGAATTTTTAGTCTTTTTATGTTTGGCAATAGCCATTCTAGCATAATTCTATATCATCTTTGAGTGATTTTTTAGTCTTTTGAGTGACACAAGAGTGTATTGATCTTTTAATTCTTTAATGATCAAATCCTTGACATCTAGTTGTGTTGGTCGTCTTAACTATAATGTTCTTAAATATTACATTAATACAAACTGTGGCCTATCAATACTTAAATATGCACAATAATGTATGCCTAGCTAGTGAAGCCAATATCTATAACTTAAATTAAAAAATACGGTTGTAGGCCTTTTTTACCACCAATACCAAAGATCCTATTACAAAGGCCAAATGCACAATGTTGCATTTAAATAGATTATATGGCAAGAATATCTATTCATCCAATAATCCAAATATTTGTATAGTTGCTATTAGATTGTGGGTGAGCAATAAATAATGTGTCATGTAAACAAAGATCGTTAAATACAAGACATCAAGTTCTACAAATCAATCACAAGTATGTAATTTAATCCAAATACAAATGCACATCCAACACACTCTTAAGTAAAGATTAGAAATCTATATTAAACTAAGTTAAGTTATCTCTTACGATACAAAAAAAGAACCTAAAAATGGAAGTATGAAAATAAAACAATCTTTATAAAATTTGCTATACTTGTAAAGAAATGAGAATTTTTGTACTAAAATAATATATATATCTATATATATAATATAAAAATAATATCAATTTTATAAGAAGATAATTTGTAGTTTTTAAAGAACTTTGATAATTTTAAGAAAAATGATTAATCCATTTTTTATCAAAATAGATCAATTTTTGATAAAAATATGTATCAAACTTATTAATTAAGAAATAATCAAAGAATATTTCATAATACTTAAAAAAACTAAATACATATTATTTTTAAAAAAAAATATAAAACATGCCTAAATATGTCTTTGTATTTTTTCAAGGCTACATTTTTTCAAAAAAGTAGTTGTTTCATGACATCAATAAGTCTTATTTAAAAACACAAAACAACCAATTAAATCCCAAAAAAAAAATTTTAAAAAAAATCTTTTGTAAATTTTGATGGTACATAGAAATGTTTTGATTTTTTAAAAATTAAAATTTAATGTAAATAAAAAATTAATATTACTATTTTGTTTTTATTAATTATTATCTATATTTATGACTAATATATTTATATTCAATCACCCACATGTATTGATTCTTATAAATCTACAAAAGCAAATATACAACCGACATCATTTTGCATGCTTTTCTACCACAATCATATATAATGCAATAATTACTACATGATTTAATTCCAATTAGACATATAATGTACATTTCTAATAAGACAATATTTGATACTACAAATAAGTTTCTTAAGTAAACAAAAACATTCTAATAAATGTTATGTTTTTCCAAAGACTTTGGATTCTCAAAACAATCATTTAACCTTAATGCTCTAAGCCACTACTAATTAGAAAAGATTATGATTATATACCAAGCCATCCTAATTAGTTGTCTATGCAAGTAATTTCCACCTTCTATAACTACAATTTTTTTCATTTTTCTTTTATGGTTTTGTTTTCTACAGTATGACAACCTCCAAAAGACAATATCATGGACACTTTTATAACAAAAGTGTTTTTTTTAATAAAAGATGCATTTATATTCATACATTCAATACACATGAATAAAATGTTGGCAAAAATGAATTATCCTTTTTGTGTCCAAACTTAGAATCACACATTTGATTTGGTAGATCCATTAGAAAAATTGAGATATTAAACTCGTCACCGTTGGTTGAGGTGTACATAAATTAAATTAGAGGTGAAAGTTCATGAGTTGTGTAAATTGGAATCGACGCACGCAGGCACGATGAGTGTGCGGTGGGATGTGGGCGATGTGAATCGTGTTTGGGCAGAAATGTGGAGGAGTCGCAGTGATAACATGGCAGGTGATCGGGAGCGGTTTTGATGCGAGTTTGAGCGGCCGCGAGCGTGGTGGAATTAGGTGCTCAGTGGACGACGTCTGTGCGATCCGTGGAACGAGGAGCATGGCGGGGCACGGTTCGAGCTCGACGCAGGAGCGAGTAGAGGGTGTTTGACGTTGTGATGTGGTTGGTGGAGCGAATGCGAGGCAGGGGAGCGGAAGAAGAAGGTGAGTTGTTGATGGAGGATGAAGAGCACCCATCTCCGGAGCAGAGACAGGCGTGTTGTGGAATGCGAGGATGGATGCGGGGATGCGAGGTAGTGGTGGTGCGTGCAGGCGTGTGGGGAATGTTGATGGAGTGGGTCCGTGTGCGTTGGTTGGCATGGGAGGAGAGCGGCGTGTTGTGAAATGGGAGGATGGGATGGCGGCAGGAGCAATGCAATGCAGGGAGGAGGATGAGGGGAGGCGCGGGGACGTCGAAGTTGATAAGGTGGCAAGGGGTGGCCTCCACGTCAGCAAGGAGCGTGTTCATATGGCCGAGTTGGTCTAAGGCGCCAGATTAAGGTTCTGGTCCGAAAGGGCGTGGGTTCGAATCCCACTGTGAACAGGGCGCGGTGGGGGTACAAGGCCGACCATAGCTCAGTTGGTAGAGCGGAGGACTGTAGAGTTGGCAGAAATCCTTAGGTCACTGGTTCGAATCCGGTTGGTCGGACCTCCCATCTCTGCGGTTCCCTCTTTTGCCCCTCCCCTCCGGGCTGGGCCTCGTCACGGTTGCCTCTTGGGGAAAACCTGAGCACCATCCTGCCCAAAATCACTTCCACGGTTTTTGGAGTGAATCGGCACAGGTTGTCACAATTCCAAGTTCTCAGTAACTCGGGCTTTGGAATGAACCAACAACGTGCCTTCTGCAGGGTACGTTTGCTGCCTTAGTGGAATAGATCTCGCTGGTACAGGGTGGTGGATGAATACAATATCCAAATGGTTCCTTTTATCAATATATCAATATGAATCCAAAACCATTAACATTATCTAATTGTCCAGAATAGATTTGTTTTGTTTTGTTATATTTTATTTTATTATATATACATCCCCAATTCCTCCTCCTTACTCCTCTATTACTAATATTTAAAGGACCCTAAACAATTGGTTGCCTATTAAATATGTGTCTACAAAATTTGAAAGAACTACATGACAACTATGTCAATAGACGTGCATGGACAATAAACAGATGAAGAAAAATTATCAAAGTTTAAACTAGGTACTTGTTTTGCAAATATGTATTGTTCTAGCTTTGTAATTTGAAAATCTTGGTTTCTATGCCAACATAGATGCATGGTTTTTCTACTTGTGGAGATATTTTGACTTTTACAAACATACCATGTAGCTATTTAAACTTGTGTTATATGTTTTCTTGTTAAAGAAGATTGTGTTGGAACCAATCTATGACTTAAGGCTTGCATCACAATTCTCATAATTCATAGAAATCTTTTATTGAATTCTTTTGGTAGCTAGTATATATAAAAATAAGACTAAGACCATTATTGGTGTTTTCAAGATCTTTCTTGAATTCATATCTTATTCAAGACTTTTTTTAATCTATATAATTAGAAATGGTTTTATTAGATTCTTATATTATTTTAGAAACTAAAAAAAGTTTCTTGTTTTAAATAATTTTGTAGATTCTAATAGAGTGATATTAGAAAATTATGGAAAAGAATGAAAATTAAAAAATAGTTTGACTTAGTAAATTATTATTATTCTTAAAATTTTCCATTTTCTTATTTAATTTAATTTTTAATTTTTAATTTTTTATTCCAAGTAATATTAGATACCTTTTTTTATTATATTATTATAAAAAAACTTTATACAATCAAAGGAGTAATAGCACATATGCAAGAGTAAATGAAAACTTTAATGCTTAAATGCATCAACTCAATCTACTATCTTAAAAAAATAAGATTGATTAGAAGTGGTAGTATAAAGATGATTTGAATTATTTCAACATCTACAAACATCATTTTTTTAATTAAATAGAAAGCTAAAGAAGAATTATGATTCAAACCTAATTAAAAAAAAATTAAAAAAACCACTATTTTTTAGTAATCATTGAAAAAAATACAGAAACAATGTGTCATAGATATACCTATAGTTATCCAAATAATATGAATAGACAGAAGTACATAAAATTAGGTTAATTTGATAGTATCTTGTGGAGAAGCTTCCTAAAAGCTTCATAAATGTGATTTCACCTTTATACATGTCTATAGGTGATTGGTAGATTAGAAACTTAGCCAACAAGTTAGGCACGTATCACATGTATTGATAGCTTATAGTACAAGTTAACAATATGGCACATATATAAGAAACTTTTCTTAGAAGTTAAGACATGTGTCTCATAAATTAAATACATATTGGAGATCCTATAGAATGTTTGCATGTAGCTATTAAATAAATAATATATATAGAAACAAAAATAAAGCCTTCTTCACTCTTGTCAATTTTTTTTTGCTTCTAGTCTAGTTTTCAGACTCTATAGTTTTTTAGCTTTTAATAATAGCTATTTGAGTTTTTTATTAAATATATTTATTTTTATTATTTCTAATTTTTAATCTATCTTTGATTCATTTTTCACGTATTAATATATCTTCTTTGAATTCTTCTCTTTGACAAATTAACAAGAATCATAATTCATAATTTTTATCTTATTTTTAGAAGTAAGTAGATTATTTTACTTCTATTCTTATCTTTTAATAGTTACAAACTATCCACTTTAAAGTAATATTTATTTTTTAACATTGATTTATTTTTTAAATGATTGATTACTTTTTTTTTGTAGAAATTCTCATTTAAAATTAGAGGTTGTGGATTACCTTCCTCTAATTTGACTTATGGATTTATTAAGCTATTTGAAATAGAAGAAAAAATCATAGATGTTATACTTTACAAAATTGAGAATAAATTTGTAACTATCATAGATCTTTATGAGCTTATTAATATCTTTAGGGTAGAAATCTCACATATCACCTACACCAACCACAAAAAGACTATTTCTATGTCTATGGAAGAAGTTCAAAGTCTATGCCAAGAAGTTAACAAGTTAAAGAAAGCAAATAGATTAACCTCACAACCAAATCCAAAAAGTCTTGCTTCTACAACACAAAAAAAATAAAGTTTAGTATGCACAAGAGGTTTGATGGAACAAGATCAAAATTTTCAGGATTTTTGCAACAAGTCAAGTTTTATCTAAGATTGTATTCTTTCTAATACTCCGATGGATTTATTAAAATTAAATTTATAGGTATATTTATATTTAGAAATATTTCTATGGTTCATATTTTTTATAGAAAAAAATTTATAATTCTTTTATAATTTGAATTTATTTTAAAAAGTGTTTATAGTAATATTTGAAAAAAGTGATAAAAAAGAATAATAAATACTAAGCTCTTATCTTTATGATAAGAATCATGATTTGCTACCATATATATTACTAAATTTGAAAAACTTGCTTGTGATGCGAATTAGAACAAAAAAATCCATATCAATAAATTTTAATATAGATTAAAAAATAATATCATAGATTTATTATTAATAATATTGAAAGTAGATTCTTTGAAATAATTTATTGCTCAAGCTATTACATGCAATAACTAATTATTTGTAGGTATCAATAACAAAAATTTGGTTGAAGAGGAATAAGTCAAGTAATAACATGTTTTCTAGCTATAATAGGCATCATCTTCATTAATATTATAATATTAATGAAGAAATATTAAAGAAATTATTTTTAAAAAATTAAAAAATTAAAAAAAATCATAATTTATTTCTTATTAATTTTTAATATTATTATAAATAAGTTTAAATAAAACTTTAATCAATACTTAAGTGAACTCTATTCAAATTC